>NC_143025.1:93752500-93810000 GCF_057628025.1 Oncorhynchus mykiss
CTGTCTCTCTCTCTAACTTGTCTGTCTGTTTTCCTTAAGGCCGGAGACGAACATCACCGCATCTCTCCACGATCAGGTGGACAAACTGGAAAAACACCTCAGGTAACACACACACACACACACACACACACACACTCAGGTATTTCTGACTAGGGGACTGGTGCTGTGTTGTCCTCAATACCTGTGGTAGCAGGGGACTGGTGCTGTGTTGTCCTCAACACCTGTGGTAGGAGGGGACTGGTGCTGTGTTGTCCTCAATACCTGTGGTAGCAGGGGACTGGTGCTGTGTTGTCCTCAACACCTGTGGTAGCAGGGGACTGGTGCTGTGTTGTCCTCAACACCTGTGGTAGGAGGGGACTGGTGCTGTGTTGTCCTCAATACCTGTGGTAGCAGGGGACTGGTGCTGTGTTGTCATCAATACCTGTGGTAGCAGGGGACTGGTGCTGTGTTGTCCTCAACACCTGTGGTAGCAGGGGACAGGTGCTGTGTTGTCCTCAACACCTGTGGTAGCAGGGGACTGGTGCTGTGTTGTCCTCAACACCTGTGGTAGCAGGGGACTGGTGCTGTGTTGTCCTCAATACCTGTGGTAGCAGGAGACTGGTGCTGTGTTGTCCTCAACATCTGTGGTAGCAGGGGACTGGTGCTGTGTTGTCCTCAACACCTGTGGTAGCAGGGGACTGGTGCTGTGTTGTCCTCAACACCTGTGGTAGCAGGGGACTGGTGCTGTGTTGTCCTCAACACCTGTGGTAGCAGGGGACTGGTGCTGTGTTGTCCTCAATACCTGTGGTAGCAGGGGACTGGTGCTGTGTTGTCCTCAACACCTGTGGTAGCAGGGGACTGGTGCTGTGTTGTCCTCAATACCTGTGGTAGCAGGGGACTGGTGCTGTGTTGTCATCAATACCTGTGGTAGCAGGGGACTGGTGCTGTGTTGTCCTCAACACCTGTGGTAGCAGGGGACTGGTGCTGTGTTGTCCTCAACATCTGTGGTAGCAGGGGACTGGTGCTGTGTTGTCCTCAACACCTGTGGTAGCAGGGGACTGGTGCTGTGTTGTCCTCAACACCTGTGGTAGCAGGGGACTGGTGCTGTGTTGTCCTCAACACCTGTGGTAGCAGGGGACAGGTGCTGTGTTGTCCTCAATACCTGTGGTAGCAGGGGACTGGTGCTGTGTTGTCCTCAACACCTGGTACTCTGGTTCTGCGTCTTGGGCCCACTGCTCACACAGGTCCAGGATGCGTTTTGATACTGAAATATCAGGGTATGATTCGCTAGTTAGTTGGGGTCTGAAGGAAAACAGACATACAGTTAGTTTGGGTCTGAAGGAAAACAGACATACAGTTAGTTGGGGCCTGAAGGAAGACAGACAGACAGTTAGGGCCTGAAGGAAGACAGACAGTTAGTTAGGGTCTGAAGGAAAATAGACAGACAGTTAGTTAGGGCCTGAAGGAAAACAGACAGACAGTTAGTTTGGGTCTGAAGGAAAACAGACAGACAGTTAGTTAGGGTCTGAAGGAAGACAGACAGACAGTTAGGGCCTGAAGGAAGACAGACAGTTAGTTAGGGTCTGAAGGAAAATAGACAGACAGTTAGTTAGGGCCTGAAGGAAAACAGACAGACAGTTAGTTTGGGTCTGAAGGAAAACAGACAGACAGTTAGTTAGGGTCTGAAGGAAGACAGACAGACAGTTAGGGTCTGAAGGAAGACAGACAGTTAGTTAGGGTCTGAAGGAAGACAGACAGTTAGTTAGGGCCTGAAGGAAAACAGACAGACAGTTAGTTAGGGTCTGAAGGAAAACAGACAGACAGTTAGTTTGGGTCTGAAGGAAAACAGACAGACAGTTAGTTAGGGTCTGAAGGAAGACAGACAGAAGGAAAACAGACAGACAGTTAGTTAGGGCCTGAAGGAAAACAGACAGACAGACAGTTAGTTAGGGTCTGAAGGAAGACAGACAGTTAGTTAGGGCCTGAAGGAAAACAGACAGACAGTTAGTTAGGGCCTGAAGGAAAACAGACAGACAGTTAGTTAGGGCCTGAAGGAAAACAGACAGACAGTTAGTTAGGGCCTGAAGGAAAACAGACAGACAGTTAGTTAGGGCCTGAAGGAAGACAGACAGAAGGAAAACAGACAGACAGTTAGTTAGGGTCTGAAGGAAGACAGACAGAAGGAAAACAGACAGACAGTTAGTTAGGGCCTGAAGGAAAACAGACAGACAGACAGTTAGTTAGGGTCTGAAGGAAGACAGACAGTTAGTTAGGGCCTGAAGGAAAACAGACAGACAGTTAGTTAGGGCCTGAAGGAAAACAGACAGACAGTTAGTTAGGGCCTGAAGGAAAACAGACAGACAGTTAGTTAGGGCCTGAAGGAAAACAGACAGACAGTTAGTAAGGGCCTGAAGGAAAACAGACAGACAGTTAGTTAGGGCCTGAAGGAAGACAGACAGACAGTTAGTTAGGGTCTGAAGGAAGACAGACAGACAGTTAGTTAGGGTCTGAAGGAAAACAGACAGTTAGTTAGGGCCTGAAGGAAAACAGACAGACTGTTAGTTAGGGCCTGAAGGAAAACAGACAGACAGTTAGTTAGGGTCTGAAGGAAGACAGACAGAAGGAAAACAGACAGACAGTTAGTTAGGGCCTGAAGGAAAACAGACAGTTAGTCAGGGTATGATTCGTTCCAGGGTCCAGACAGGTGAAAGCACCTTTTATCTCTGATATAATCATGTTAAACCCCATCACTGAAATGATTAGCTGATTCAAAAGGGAGATGTTAGCTTAGTAGCATTAGTTATTAACCCCCATCCCTCCAACCATCCAGACATGCACCTGGGCACTCATATACACACTCATACACACACACTCTCACACACACTCACACAGACACACACACACACTCACACACACACACTCACAGGGAGATGAAAGAGGCGTTAATGTGTGTAGTGCTGAAAGAAACCTGGGATCCACTCTGTCTGGGGTATTGCCACCAGTCTCATCTGGGTCATACCTCTACAGCTGTTCTTGTTCTGCCAGACCTTGTTACCATAGTAAACAGGTGGTGTGTGTGTGTGTGTGTGTGTGTGTGTGTGTGTGTGTGTGTGTGTGTGTGAAATCGAGCACAATGTTTTTTCATGGATGCTATTGAGTTCAAATGTGTTGCAATGTTAACGTATGTTCTCTCTTTAATGTGTTCCTCCCTTTCTCTCCCCCTCCTCCCTCCCCCACCACTCTCCCCCACCACTCTCCCCCACCTCTCTCCCTCACCTCCCTCCCTTCCTCCTTGTCTCTCTCCTTCCTCTCTTCCCCTGTTTCCTCCCTCCCTCCTTGTCTCTCTCCCCCTCCTCCCTCATCCTGGTCTCTCCCCCACCTCTCTCCCCCACCTCCCTCCCCTCCTCCTGGGCTCTCCCCCACCTCTCTCCCCCACCTCCCTCCCCTCCTCCTGGTCTCTCCTTCCTCCCCCCAGTGTGGTAGAGGTGTTGGAGAAGCATGGTCTCCAGAAGCCTGTTTCCTATGTGAGGAGCAGCCAGACCAGTACAGAGGAGGCTCATGCTCTCATGGTCAAACTCTGCAGACACACCGGGCGCAGGTACCACACACACACACACACGCATGCACGCACGCATGCACGCATGCACACACACACACACACACAAACACACACACACACACACACACACACACACACACACACTGGGCGCAGGTATCACACACACACCGGGCACAGGTAACACACACACACACCGGGCGCATGTATCACACACACACACACACACACCGGGCGCAGGTATCACACACACACACACACACACTGGGTGCAGGTATCACACACACGCCAGGCGCAGGTATCACACACACACACACACACACCGGGCGCAGGTATCACACACACACACACACACACACACTGGGTGCAGGTATCACACACACGGCAGGTGCAGGTATCACACACACACACACACCCTGGTCCTTTTCATAAGCAGTCATGGTTTTATTTGATGTGTCTGTTTGATTGATGAGCTGATTGATGAATGTGTTGCTGCAGGACCCCCCCTGTCAGTGAGTCTGTTTGGAGAGGTGTTCTACAGGACCTGCTGGACATGCAACACAGCGTGTACACCTGTCTCCTACCTGACACCTGTCACCAGGTAACCCACACATGCCCACTATTTACTACAATATGAAATCACCAAAGGTGAGTTCCTTACTGAGACAACCAGGTGAGGGTAGTTCCTTACTGAGACAACCAGGTGAGGGTAGTTCCTTACTGAGACAACCAGGTGAGGGTAGTTCCTTACTGAGACAACCAGGTGAGGAGAGTTCCTTACTGAGACAACCAGGTGAGGGTAGTTCCTTACTGAGACAACCAGGTGAGGGTAGTTCCTTACTGAGACAACCAGGTGAGGGGAGTTCCTTACTGAGACAACCAGGTGAGGAGAGTTCCTTACTGAGACAACCAGGTGAGGAGAGTTCCTTACTGAGACAACCAGGTGAGGGTAGTTCCTTACTGAGACAACCAGGTGAGGGGAGTTCCTTACTGAGACAACCAGGTGAGGGTAGTTCCTTACTGAGACAACCAGGTGAGGGTAGTTCCTTACTGAGACAACCAGGTGAGGGTAGTTCCTTACTGAGACAACCAGGTGAGGGGAGTTCCTTACTGAGACAACCAGGTGAGGGGAGTTCCTTACTGAGACAACCAGGTGAGGGTAGTTCCTTACTGAGACAAGCAGGTGAGGGGAGTTCCTTACTGAGACAACCAGGTGAGGAGAGTTCCTTACTGAGACAACCAGGTGAGGGGAGTTCCTTACTGAGACAACCAGGTGAGGGGAGTTCCTTACTGAGACAACCAGGTGAGGGTAGTTCCTTACTGAGACAACCAGGTGAGGGTAGTTCCTTACTGAGACAACCAGGTGAGGGGAGTTCCTTACTGAGACAACCAGGTGAGGGGAGTTCCTTACTGAGACAACCAGGTGAGGGTAGTTCCTTACTGAGACAACCAGGTGAGGAGAGTTCCTTACTGAGACAACCAGGTGAGGGGAGTTCCTTACTGAGACAACCAGGTGAGGGGAGTTCCTTACTGAGACAACCAGGTGAGGGGAGTTCCTTACTGAGACAACCAGGTGAGGGGAGATCCTTACTGAGACAACCAGGTGAGGGGAGTTCCTTACTGAGACAACCAGGTGAGGGGAGTTCCTTACTGAGACAACCAGGTGAGGGTAGTTCCTTACTGAGACAACCAGGTGAGGGTAGTTCCTTACTGAGACAACCAGGTGAGGAGAGTTCCTTACTGAGACAACCAGGTGAGGGTAGTTCCTTACTGAGACAACCAGGTGAGGGGAGTTCCTTACTGAGACAACCAGGTGAGGAGAGTTCCTTACTGAGACAACCAGGTGAGGGGAGTTCCTTACTGAGACAACCAGGTGAGGGTAGTTCCTTACTGAGACAACCAGGTGAGGGTAGTTCCTTACTGAGACAACCAGGTGAGGGTAGTTCCTTACTGAGACAACCAGGTGAGGGGAGTTCCTTACTGAGACAACCAGGTGAGGGGAGTTCCTTACTGAGACAACCAGGTGAGGGGAGTTCCTTACTGAGACAACCAGGTGAGGGTAGTTCCTTACTGAGACAACCAGGTGAGGGGAGTTCCTTACTGAGACAACCAGGTGAGGGGAGTTCCTTACTGAGACAACCAGGTGAGGGTAGTTCCTTACTGAGACAACCAGGTGAGGGTAGTTCCTTACTGAGACAACCAGGTGAGGAGAGTTCCTTACTGAGACAACCAGGTGAGGGGAGTTCCTTACTGAGACAACCAGGTGAGGGGAGTTCCTTACTGAGACCTAGACAACCAGGTGAGGGGAGTTCCTTACTGAGACCTAGACAACCAGGTGAGGGGAGTTCCTTACTGAAACCTAGACAACCAGGTGAGGGGAGTTCTTTACTAATGTCTTTACCCATCTCCCTCTCCATGTCAGATATTTGTGGAGTCATTGCTGTGCAGTGGCCGCCCGGAGAACGTAGTCCTGGCCGGTCAGCTGATACACTGTTCAGCGGTCAGCCATGATGTGGTTCCGGTCAGCGTGTCATTCCGAGACCGGGGTCGCGGCGGGTTGAGCGCTAAGGTCAACTACCACACAGCCGTAGAGCTGGTTCTGGCTGCTGCCAGGGAATACTTCAACTCGTCCACCACCCTCACCGACCCTTGTATAGAACTGGCACGGTGAGTAAGGGTGGTCTTGTCCACATTTCTGAAGACGTGTTAATATGCTTGCTGTGTATCTCACGTTGTGCATGTCTGCCAGGCAGTGGGAACCGGGAACAGTAATTGGGTCATCAGTCTTTAATATTAACCAATGGAACGTCCCCCCCGTGTCTGTCACGCAGACACTACCGTTCCTCCTGTTGAGTGTCCTAGATGATGGTCTGGTCGGTACAGACTGGGTTATTGTTGTGTGGGTTATAAGAACAGTAACCTCATGTAGCATGTGGAAACCTAGATCCCTGAATCTAGATCTCCAACTGTCGGGGGGAGGTTCTCTCTTGCGCTGTTCAACCAATCCAGTAAATGAGGAGGAGGAGTTAAGATGTCACCTTGTTAACCTCCACAATGGGAAGTCTCATCACAGGCCGTCTTTCCATTTACCCTGAAAACCAGAACCTCTGGTTGGTGGGGACTCTACAGAGGATAGAGCATCTGATTGGTGGGGACTCTACAGAGGATAGAACCTCTGGTTGGTGGGGACTCTACAGAGGATAGAGCATCTGATTGGTGGGGACTCTACAGAGGATAGAGCATCTGATTGGTGGGGACTCTACAGAGGATAGAGTATCTGATTGGTGGGGACTCTACAGTGGGTATAGCATCTGGTTGGTGGGGACTCTACAGAGGATAGAGCATCTGATTGGTGGGGACTCTACAGAGGATAGAGCATCTGATTGGTGGGGACTCTAGAGAGGATAGAGCATCTGGTTGGTGGGAACTCTACAGAGGATAGAGCATCTGGTTGGTGGGGACTCTACAGAGGATCGAGCATCTGGTTGGTGGGGACTCTACAGAGGATAGAGCATCTGGTTGGTGGGGACTCTACAGAGGATAGAGCACCTGATTGGTGGGGACTCTACAGAGGATAGAGCATCTGGTTGGTGGGGACTCTACAGAGGATAGAGCACCTGATTGGTGGGGACTCTACAGATGATAGAGCATCTGGTTGGTGGGGACTCTACAAAGAATAGAGCATCTGGTTGGTGGGGACTCTACAAAGAATAGAGCATCTGGTTGGTGGGGACTCTACAGAGGATAGAGCATCTGGTTGGTGGGAACTCTACAGAGGATAGAGCATCTGGTTGGTGGGGACTCTACAGAGGACAGAGCATCTGGTTGGTGGGGACTCTACAGAGGACAGAGCATCTGGTTGGTGGGGACTCTACAGAGGATACAGTGAACAGACTTTCCTCTCCTGTCCTCCTCTAGTCAGTAGAGTATTTAAGCTGCTGATTTCATCAGTCCTCGTCAAAAATAGTGCACTATATAGGGGATAGTATGCTGTTTGGGAAGTGGGTCCATAGAAGCTTGGTGAATCAGCAGAAAGCCAATGTTCAGAGATACATGATGAATCTTAAATCTCAGAAGGTTTTCTACTGATAACTCGTCTGTCTCTTGGCTTCCTGGTTTCTGTATTTCATTTGATTTCATTCACTTTCTTTATTCTGTTGATATTTTTCTTCTGCAATCTGTTTCTAAAGTATGGGGTTTATTCTGCAAACCTCAGAAAATATTATTTAACATTCGATTGGTTGGTGTGTGCTTCATGGCGTGTCTGATTGGTTGTTGTGTGTTTCATGGCGTGTCTGATTGGTTGTTGTGTGTTTCATGGCGTTTCTGATTGGTTGATGTGTGTTTCAGGGAGTGTCTGAAGCTGATCACAGACTGTCCACCTGCAGTTCAGGAGGAGATGGATATCATCAGCTCCCTCTCTGTGTTGGAGTCCTTCAATGTCAATATACTACCACTACAAGGTACTGTTAATACTACCACTACAATATACTACTACCACTACAAGGTACTGTTAATACTACCACTACAATATAATACTACCACTACAATATAATACTACCACTACAATATACTACCACTACAAGGTACTGTTAATACTACCACTACAATATAATACTACCACTACAAGGTACTGTTAATACTACCACTACAATATAATACTACCACTACAAGGTACTGTTAATACTACCACTACAATATAATACTACCACTACAAGGTACTGTTAATACTACCACTACAATATACTACTACCACTACAAGGTACTGTTATAATACTACAAGGTACTGTTATAATACTACAAGGTACTGTTAATACTACCACAACAATATAATACTACCACTACAATGTACTGTTAATACTTCCACTACAATATACTACCACTACAATGTACTGTTAATACTACCACTACAATATAATACCACTACAATATACTACCACTACAATGTACTGTTAATACTACCACTACAATATAATACCACTACAATATAATACTACCACTACAATATAATACCACTACAATATACTACCACTACAATATAATACCACTACAAGGTACTGTTAATACTACCACTACAATATAATACCACTACAATATAATACTACCACTACAATATAATACCACTACAATATACTACCACTACAAGGTATTGTTAATACTACCACTACAATATAATACTACCACTACAATGTACTGTTAATACTACCACTACAATATAATACTACCACTACAAGGTGCTGTTAATACTACCACTACAATATAATACTACCACTACAATATACTACCACTACAAGGTATTGTTAATACTACCACTACAATATAATACCACTACAAGGTACTGTTAATACTACCACTACAATATAATACCACTACAATATAATACTACCACTACAATATACTACCACTACAATATACTACCACTACAAGGTATTGTTAATACTACCACTACAATATAATACTACCACTACAATGTACTGTTAATACTACCACTACAATATAATACTACCACTACAATATACTACCACTACAAGGTATTGTTAATACTACCACTACAATATAATACTACCACTACAATGTACTGTTAATACTACCACTACAATATAATACTACCACTACAAGGTGCTGTTAATACTACCACTACAATATAATACTACCACTACAATATAATACTACCACTACAATATACTACCACTACAATGTACTGTTAATACTACCACTACAATATAATACTACCACTACAATATAATACTACCACTACAATATACTACCACTACAATATAATACTACCACTACAATATACTACCACTACAATGTACTGTTAATACTACCACTACAATATAATACTACCACTACAATATAATACTACCACTACAATATACTACCACTACAATGTACTGTTAATACTACCACTACAATATACTACCACTACAAGGTACTGTTAATACTACCACTACAATATAATACTACCACTACAAGGTGCTGTTAATACTACCACTACAATACACTACCACTACAAGGTACTGTTAATACTACCACTACAATATACTACCACTACAATGTACTGTTAATACTACCACTACAATATACTACCACTACAAGGTGCTGTTAATACTACCACTACAATATACTACCACTACAAGGTACTGTTAATACTACCACTACAATATACTACCACTACAAGGTATTGTTAATACTACCACTACAATATACTACCACTACAAGGTACTGTTAATACTACCACTACAATATACTACCACTACAAGGTACTGTTAATACTACCACTACAATATACTACCACTACAAGGTGCTGTTAATACTACCACTACAATATAATACTACCACTACAAGGTACTGTTAATACAACCACTACAATATAATACTACCACTACAAGGTACTGTTAATACTACCACTACAATACACTACCACTACAAGGTGCTGTTAATACAACCACTACAAGGTACTGTTAATACTACCACTACAATATAATACTACCACTACAAGGTACTGTTAATACTACCACTACAATATACTACTACCACTACAAGGTACTGTTATAATACTACAAGGTACTGTTATAATACTACGATGTACTGTTAATACTACCATTACAAGGCACTCTTATTATACTACAAGGTACTCTTATAATAATACAATGTACTGTTATAATACTACAATGTACTGTTATAATGCTACAATGTACTGTTAATACTACCACTACAAGGTACTATTATTATACTACAAGGTACTGTTAATACTACCATTTCAAGGTACTCTTATTATACTACAATGTACTCTTATAATACTACAATGTACTGTTAATACTACCACTACAAGTTACTGTTATTATACTACAATGTACTGTTATAATACTACAATGTACTGTTAATACTACCACTACAATGTACTATTATTATACTACAAGGTACTGTTAATACTACCATTTCAAGGTACTCTTATTATACTACAAGGTACTCTTATAATACTACAATGTACTGTTATAATACTATAATGTACTGTTAATACTACCACTACAAGGTACTGTTATTATACTACAAGGCAATGTTATAATACTACAAGGTACTGCTATTATACTAAATGGTAATGTTATTATACTACAAGGTACTGTTATAATACTACAAGGTTATGTTAATACTACCACTCCAATGTACTGGTATAATACTACAAGGTACTGTTATAATACTACAAGGTACTGTTATAGTACTACAAGGTACTGTTATAATACTACAATGTACTGTTATAATACTACAATGTACTGGTATAATACTACAAGGTACTGTTATAATACTACAAGGTACTGTTATAATACTACAAGGTACTGTTATAGTACTACAAGGTACTGTTATAATACTACAATGTACTGTTATAATACTACAATGTACTGTTATAATACTACAAGGTACTGTTATAATACTACATGGTACTGTTATAATACTACATGGTACTGTTATAATACTACAAGGTACTGTTATAGTACTACAAGGTACTGTTATAGTACTACAAGGTACTGTTATAGTACTACAAGGTACTGTTATAATACTACAATGTACTGTTATAATACTACAATGTACTGGTATAATACTACAAGGTACTGTTATAATACTACAAGGTACTGTTATAATACTACAAGGTACTGTTATAGTACTACAAGGTACTGTTATAATACTACAATGTACTGTTATAATACTACAATGTACTGTTATAATACTACAAGGTACTGTTATAATACTACATGGTACTGTTATAATACTACATGGTACTGCTATAATACTACAAGGTTGTAGTGGCTTCCTTTCCTCTTTACCATAGCCACTGCCCAAGCCTGAAGCGGGGTTGTTTGGTACCATACAGTCCACACTCAAGGTTTCCAAACAGCCAAACATTCAATGACATCCAGGGATATGGTGCAACAAAAATGTTTATTCTTCTGATATCTAACAAATAAATGATTATCCAATCAACCTAAAGCATAGAATACTTGATATGGAAAATACATATTATGACCTGTCTGTATGTCTGTATGTCTGTATGTCTGTATGGTCAAAAAACTATACCGCTTCCGCATCTAGCAAGGACTACCTCTCCCGCATCTAGCAAGGACTCCCTCTCCCGCATCTAGCAAGGACTCCCTCTCCCGCATCTAGCAAGGACTCCCCCTCCCGCATCTAGCAAGGACTCCCTCTCCCGCATCTAGCAAGGACTCCCCCTCCCGCATCTAGCAAGGACTCCCCCTCCCGCATCTAGCAAGGACTCCCCCTCCCGCATCTAGCAAGGACTCTCTCTCCCGCATCTAGCAAGGACTCCCTCTCCTGCATCTAGCAAGGACTCCCTCTCCCGCATCTAGCAAGGACTCCCCCTCCCGCATCTAGCAAGGACTCCCCCTCCCGCATCTAGCAAGGACTCCCCCTCCCGCATCTAGCAAGGACTCCCCCTCCCGCATCTAGCAAGGACTCCCCCTCCCGCATCTAGCAAGGACTCCCCCTCCCGCATCTAGCAAGGACTCCCCCTCCCGCATCTAGCAAGGACTCCCTCTCCCGCATCTAGCAAGGACTCCCCCTCCCGCATCTAGCAAGGACTCCCCCTCCCGCATCTAGCAAGGACTCCCCCTCCCGCATCTAGCAAGGACTCCCTCTCCTGCATCTAGCAAGGACTCCCTCTCCCGCATCTAGCAAGGACTCCCCCTCCCGCATCTAGCAAGGACTCCCCCTCCCGCATCTAGCAAGGACTCCCTCTCCCGCATCTAGCAAGGACTCCCTCTCCTGCATCTAGCAAGGACTCCCTCTCCCGCATCTAGCAAGGACTCCCCCTCCCGCATCTAGCAAGGACTCCCCCTCCCGCATCTAGCAAGGACTCCCCCTCCCGCATCTAGCAAGGACTCCCCCTCCCGCATCTAGCAAGGACTCCCCCTCCCGCATCTAGCAAGGACTCCCTCTCCCGCATCTAGCAAGGACTCCCTCTCCCGCATCTAGCAAGGACTCCCTCTCCCGCATCTAGCAAGGACTCCCTCTCCCGCATCTAGCAAGGACTCCCCCTCCCGCATCTAGCAAGGACTCCCTCTCCCGCATCTAGCAAGGACTCCCTCTCCCGCATCTAGCAAGGACTCCCCCTCCCGCATCTAGCAAGGACTCCCCCTCCCGCATCTAGCAAGGACTCCCTCTCCCGCATCTAGCAAGGACTCCCCCTCCCGCATCTAGCAAGGACTCCCTCTCCCGCATCTAGCAAGGACTCCCTCTCCCGCATCTAGCAAGGACTCCCCCTCCCGCATCTAGCAAGGACTCCCTCTCCCGCATCTAGCAAGGACTCCCCCTCCCGCATCTAGCAAGGACTCCCCCTCCCGCATCTAGCAAGGACTCCCCCTCCCGCATCTAGCAAGGACTCCCCCTCCCGCATCTAGCAAGGACTCCCTCTCCTGCATCTAGCAAGGACTCCCTCTCCCGCATCTAGCAAGGACTCCCCCTCCCGCATCTAGCAAGGACTCCCCCTCCCGCATCTAGCAAGGACTCCCCCTCCCGCATCTAGCAAGGACTCCCCCTCCCGCATCTAGCAAGGACTCCCTCTCCCGCATCTAGCAAGGACTCCCCCTCCCGCATCTAGCAAGGACTCCCCCTCCCGCATCTAGCAAGGACTCCCCCTCCCGCATCTAGCAAGGACTCCCTCTCCTGCATCTAGCAAGGACTCCCTCTCCCGCATCTAGCAAGGACTCCCCCTCCCGCATCTAGCAAGGACTCCCTCTCCCGCATCTAGCAAGGACTCCCCCTCCCGCATCTAGCAAGGACTCCCCCTCCCGCATCTAGCAAGGACTCCCTCTCCCGCATCTAGCAAGGACTCCCTCTCCTGCATCTAGCAAGGACTCCCTCTCCCGCATCTAGCAAGGACTCCCTCTCCCGCATCTAGCAAGGACTCCCCCTCCCGCATCTAGCAAGGACTCCCTCTCCCGCATCTAGCAAGGACTCCCCCTCCCGCATCTAGCAAGGACTCCCTCTCCCGCATCTAGCAAGGACTCCCCCTCCCGCATCTAGCAAGGACTCCCCCTCCCGCATCTAGCAAGGACTCCCTCTCCCACATCTAGCAAGGACTCCCTCTCCTGCATCTAGCAAGGACTCCCTCTCCCGCATCTAGCAAGGACTCCCTCTCCCGCATCTAGCAAGGACTCCCCCTCCCGCATCTAGCAAGGACTCCCTCTCCCGCATCTAGCAAGGACTCCCCCTCCCGCATCTAGCAAGGACTCCCCCTCCCGCATCTAGCAAGGACTCCCCCTCCCGCATCTAGCAAGGACTCCCTCTCCCGCATCTAGCAAGGACTCCCTCTCCTGCATCTAGCAAGGACTCCCTCTCCCGCATCTAGCAAGGACTCCCCCTCCCGCATCTAGCAAGGACTCCCCCTCCCGCATCTAGCAAGGACTCCCTCTCCCGCATCTAGCAAGGACTCCCTCTCCCGCATCTAGCAAGGACTCCCCCTCCCGCATCTAGCAAGGACTCCCCCTCCCGCATCTAGCAAGGACTCCCTCTCCCGCATCTAGCAAGGACTCCCCCTCCCGCATCTAGCAAGGACTCCCCCTCCCGCATCTAGCAAGGACTCCCCCTCCCGCATCTAGCAAGGACTCCCCCTCCCGCATCTAGCAAGGACTCCCCCTCCCGCATCTAGCAAGGACTCCCCCTCCCGCATCTAGCAAGGACTCCCCCTCCCGCATCTAGCAAGGACTCCCCCTCCCGCATCTAGCAAGGACTCCCCCTCCCGCATCTAGCAAGGACTCCCTCTCCCGCATCTAGCAAGGACTCCCTCTCCCGCATCTAGCAAGGACTCCCCCTCCCGCATCTAGCAAGGACTCCCCCTCCCGCATCTAGCAAGGACTCCCCCTCCCGCATCTAGCAAGGACTCCCCCTCCCGCATCTAGCAAGGACTCCCCCTCCCGCATCTAGCAAGGACTCCCCCTCCCGCATCTAGCAAGGACTCCCTCTCCCGCATCTAGCGAGGACTCCCTCTCCCGCATCTAGCGAGGACTCCCTCTCCTGCATCTAGCGAGGACTCCCTCTCCTGCATCTAGCGAGGACTCCCTCTCCCGCATCTAGCGAGGACTCCCCCTCCCGCATCTAGCAAGGACTCCCCCTCCCGCATCTAGCAAGGACTCCCCCTCCCGCATCTAGCAAGGACTCCCTCTCCCGCATCTAGCAAGGACTCCCCCTCCCGCATCTAGCAAGGACTCCCCCTCCCGCATCTAGCAAGGACTCCCTCTCCCGCATCTAGCAAGGACTCCCCCTCCCGCATCTAGCAAGGACTCCCTCTCCCGCATCTAGCAAGGACTCCCTCTCCCGCATCTAGCAAGGACTCCCCCTCCCGCATCTAGCAAGGACTCCCCCTCCCGCATCTAGCAAGGACTCCCCCTCCCGCATCTAGCAAGGACTCCCCCTCCCGCATCTAGCAAGGACTCCTCCCTCCCCCGAAGGCCCAACTTCCTGCCTTTATCCTAACACACTTACCATAATACAATGAACAGGCAAGAGGGGGGGCCAAAAACTGAGTTACACTAACAACAAATTAATATATCTCAATCAGGTAAATATACATCATAAAGGTACCTAATATTTCATCATGTAAATTAATATATTTACAGAAATATACATGGAGCTCCGTATGTTCAGTCTTTCACACAGATATGTCCAAATCGGCTCTAACATACCGGCCCCTAATTGTTGACTGCACTGAATGCACAACAGTTACTTAATATTCAACTAGAGCCAATAAACAAAACATTCTATACCAGAGCACTATTACAGTTCATAGCTATATACAAATATACAAGGTGCCATGTAGGAAAAGAGTCCATAGATCTCAGTCTGAGTTGAAGTGTTCAACTTCCCCAAACAATGTCAAGAGTTTGACGTAAAATAATGTATTTCTACGACATCAACGAATCAGAGGTGCACGTGATTCAAAGATGGAGCTGTGTGTGTGTGTGTGTGTGTGTGTGTGTCTCACTCAGCCACCTCAAGGGGCAGACAGAGTTTATTGATAGGTCTCTGTAAGATATTGGTCTTGGTCTTTACCATGACACTCCGGACAAGCCCATTGGCCCCTGACAAAGCCTCCACCCATTGGCCAAGAGTATCTTGGGGTGTGATGTCATCGACGGTCACCAGGACTGAAGTTTCTTAGTTTTTGTTCCACTTGTTCCTCTCCTTCATAAGTGGAACAAAACTCCCTGATCCATCTCTTCCAGAAGAGGTCAGTGATATATTGTACTTGCCTCCGTCTCCTTGGTGAGTATAGATCTCCTCTGTGGAATGGTCCTGGTGGCAGGACTGGCTTTCAGATGAAGCAGAAGGTTCTGAGTCAGGGGTTCTAGATCATTAGGGTCATTTGTTACAGTTGTGATTGGTCTGTCGTTCATAATCGCCTCAACTTCACACAAGGCTGTCATCCAGTACTTTTTAAGGACTAAAGATATTTTTCACCAGACGGATCAACCTCTCCCATACCCCCCCTTCCCATGGTGGGCTCCAGACGGATCAACCTCTCTCATACCCCCCCTCCCCATGGTGGGCTCCAGACGGATCAACCTCTCCCATACCTCCCCTCCCATGGTGGGCTCCAGACGGATCAACCTCTCCCATACCCCCCCTCCCATGGTGGGCTCCAGACGGATCAACCTCCCCCATACCCCCCCCTCCCATGGTGGGCTCCAGACGGATCAACCTCTCCCATACCCCCCCCCCCCATGGTGGGCTCCAGACGGATCAACCTCTCCCATACCCCCCATCCCATGGTGGGCTCCAGACGGATCAACCTCTCCCATACCTCCCCTCCCATGGTGGGCTCCAGACGGATCAACCTCTCCCATACCCCCCCCTCCCATGGTGGGCTCCAGACGGATCAACCTCTCCCATACCCCCCCCCCCCCCCATGGTGGGCTCCAGAGCGAGGATTGAATGACCATGTCACTCCTACCTTCAGTAATTCATTTTGAATCTTGTTGTGATCCAGCTCTTTCAGAGCTTCTCCTAGCTCTCTGTGTGTTCCAACGAAGTTGGTGCCATTGTCTGTTCTGATACTTGTTACTGGGCCCCTTCGACAGATGAACCTGCGCAGGGCATTGATGCAGGAATCAGTATCCAGATAACTAGCAACTTCTAGATGGACAGCTCGACTCACAAGGCAAGTAAAGATCCCACCGTACCGCTTCACATGAACTCGCTTCGCCTCTATGGGGCCGAAGTAATCTATGCCCACATGGGTGAATGGTGGCAAATCATGTGACACCCGATCTGGTGGAAGGTCGGCCATCTTCTGTTCTCCAGCTCTAGCTTGCATCCGCCTGCAGAAGACACAGCTCTTACGGATCTTCCTTGCTAAGGAGTTGGCACAGGGTATCCAATATCGCTGGCGAAGTCTAGAAAGCATGTGGCCTCTCCCAGAGGGGCCGACCTGCTCATTGATGTGGAGTAAGATCAGTCTGGAGATGTGGGAGTCTTTGGGAAGGATCATGGGATTCTTTAGTTCCGTAGGCATAGCAGCTTTGCTTTAACCTTCCTCCCACTCTCAGAATGCCATTGTCAACAATTGGATCCAGCTTACAGATTGAGCCGTTCCTCTTGGCACGCTGTTTTCCTTTCACAACTAGTGCAAGTTCTTGTTTAAAGTGCTGTCGTTGCTCAAATCGAACGATGACCTTTTCTGCTTCGTCTAGGTCATCCACAGAAAGACTTAATTTTCCAAAGGTCAGTTTGAGCTCGTCAATTTGGTCCTTCAGTGAGTTTGTTCGACTCTGATCTGATCCTGGATCAGTTTGTGTGAGAACGTTCCTTTTCTGGCTTAACAGGTACTGTTATAATACTACGAGGTACTGTTATAATACTACAAGGTACTGTTATAATACTACAAGGTACTGTTATAATACTACAAGGTACTGTTATAGTACTACAAGGTACTGTTATAATACTACAAGGTACTGTTATAATACTACAAGGTACTGTTATAATACTACGAGGTACTGTTATAGTACTATGAGGTACCGTTATAGTACTATGAGGTACTGTTATAATACTATGATGTACTGTTATAATACTATGAGGTACTGTTATAATACTATGATGTACTGTTATAATACTATGAGGTACTGTTATAATACTAAAATGTACTGTTATAATACTACAAGGTACTGTTATAATACTATGAGGTACTGTTATAGTACTACAAGGTACTGTTATAATACTATGATGTACTGTTATAATACTACAAGGTACTGTTATAGTTCTACAATGTAATGTTATAGTTCTACAAGGTACTGTTATAGTACTACATGGTACTGTTATAGTACTACATGGTACTGTTATAATACTATAATGTACTGTTATAATACTATGATGTACTGTTATAATACTACAATGCACTGTTATAATACTACAAGGTACTGTTATAGTTCTACAAGGTACTGTTATAATACTACATGGTACTGTTACAGTACTACATGGTACTGTTATAATACTATGGTGTACTGTTATAATACTATGGTGTACTGTTATAATACTACAATATACTGTTATAATACTACGGGGTACTGTTATAATACTACGAGATAATGTTATAATACTACAAGGTACTTTTATAGTACTACATGGTACTGTTATAATACTATGATGTACTGTTATAATACTACAAGGTACTGTTAAAATACTACACGGTACTGTTATAGATCTACAAGGTACTGTTATAGTTCTACGAGGTACTGTTATAATACTACGAGGTAATGTTATAATACTACAAGGTAATGTTATAGTTCTTCAAGGTACTGTTATAATACTAAAACTAGAAGGTACTGTTATAATACTAACACTACAAGGTGCTGTTATAATACTACCCCTACACGGTACTGATATAGTACTACAATGTACTGTTATAATAGTAGAAAATAATGTTATAATACTACAAGATACTGTTATAATACTACAATGTACTGTTATAATACTACAAGGTAATGTTATAGTACTACAATGTACTGTTATAATACTAGAATGTACTGTTTTAATACTACATGGTACTGTTATAATACTACAATGTAAGGTTATACTACTACAATTTAAGGTTATAATACTACCACATAATGTTATAATACTACAATATACTGTTATAATACTACAAGGTAATGTTATAGTACTACAAGGTACTGTTATAATACTACAAGGTACTGTTATAGTACTACAAGGTACTGTTATAATACCTGAAGGTATTGTTATAATACTACAATGTACTGTTATAGTACTACAAGGTACTGTTATAATACTACAAGGTACTGTTATAGTACTACAATGTACTGTTATAATACTACACGGTACTGTTATAGTACTACAAGGTACTGTTGTAGTACTACAAGGTACTGTTATAATACTACAAGGTACTGTTATAGTACTACAAGGTACTGTTATAATACCTGAAGGTATTGTTATAATACTACAAGGTACTGTTATAATACTAGAAGGTGTTGTTATAGTACTACAATGTACTGTTTTAATACTAGACGGGGATGTTATAGTACTATAATGTACTGTTATAGTACTATAATGTACTGTTATAGTACTATAATGTACTGTTATAGTACTACAATGTACTGTTATAGTACTACAATGTACTGGTATAGTACTACAATGTATTGTTATAGTACTACAAGGTACTGTTATAGTACTACAAGGTACTGTTATAGTACTACAAGGTACTGTTATAGTACTACAAGGTACTGTTATAGTACTACAAGGTACTGTTATAGTACTACAAGGTACTGTTATAGTACTACAAGGTACTGTTATAATACTAGAAGGTGTTGTCATAGTACTACAATGTACTGTTTTAATACTAGACGGGATGTTATAGTACTATACTGTACTTTTATAGTACTACAAGGTACTGTTATAGTACTACAATGTACTGTTATAGTACTACAAAGTACTGTTATAGTACTACAAGGTACTGTTATAGTACTACAAGGTACTGTTATAATACTACAAGGTACTGTTATAGTACTACAAGGTTCTGTTATAATACTAGAAAGTGTTGTTATAGTACTACAATGTACTGTTTTAATACTAGACAGGGATGTTATAGTACTATAATGTACTGTTATAATACTACAAGGTACTGTTATAGTACTACAAGGTACTGTTATAATACTACATGATACTGTTATAATACTATGGTGTACTGTTATAATACTACAATATACTGTTATAATACTATGGGGTACTGTTATAATACTATGAGATAATGTTATAATACTACAAGGTACTTTTATAGTACTACATGGTACTGTTATAATAATATGATGTACTGTTATAATACTACAAGGTACTGTTATAATACTACAAGGTACTGTTATAGATCTACAAGGTACTGTTATAGTTCTACGAGGTACTGTTATAATACTACGAGGTAATGTTATAATACTACAAGGTACTGTTATAGTTCTACAAGGTACTGTTATAATACTAACACTACAAGGTGCTGTTATAATACTACCCCTACAAGGTACTGCTATAGTACTACAATGTACTGTTATAATAGTAGAAAATAATGTTATAATACTACAAGATACTGTTATAATACTACAAGGTACTGTTATAATACTACAAGGTAATGTTATAGTACTACAATGTAATGTTATAATACTAGAAGGTACTGTTTTAATACTACATGGTACTGTTATAATACTACAATGTAAGGTTATACTACTACAATGTAAGGTTATAATACTACCACGTAATGTTATAATACTACAATATACTGTTATAATACTACAAGGTACTGGTATAATACCTGAAGGTATTGTTATAATACTACAAGGTACTGTTATAATACTAGAAGGTGTTGTTATAGTACTACAATGTACTGTTTTAATACTAGACGGGGATGTTATAGTACTATAATGTACTGTTATAATACTACAAGGTACTGTTATAGTACTACAAGGTACTGTTATAGTACTACAAGGTACTGTTATTGTACTACAAGGTACTGTTATAATACTACAAGGTACTGTTATAGTACTACACGGTACTGTTATAGTACTACACGGTACTGTTATAGTACTACAAGGTACTGTTATAGTACTACAAGGTACTGTTATAATACTACAAGGTACTGTTATAATACTACACAATACTGTTATAGTACTACAAGGTACTGTTATAATACTACAAGGTACTGTTATAATACTACAAGGTACTGTTATAATACCTGAAGGTATTGTTATAATACTACAAGGTACTGTTATAATACTAGAAGGTGTTGTTATAGTACTACAATGTACTGGTTTAATACTAGATGGGGATGTTATAGTACTATAATGTACTGTTATAGTACTATAATGTACTGTTATAGTACTATAATGTACTGTTATAGTACTACAATGTACTGTTATAGTCCTACAATGTACTGTTATAGGACTACAAGGTACTGTTATAATACTAGAAGGTGTTGTTATAGTACTACAATGTACTGTTTTAATACTAAACGGGATGTTATAGTACTATAATGTACTTTTATAGTACTACAGGGTACTGTTATAGTACTACAAGGTACTGTTATAGTACTACAAGGTACTGTTATAGTACTACAAGGTACTGTTATAATACTACAAGGTAATGTTATAGTATTACAAGGTAATGTTATAATACTACAAGGTACTGTTATGGTACTACAAGGTACTGTTTTAGTACTACAAGGTACTTTTATAATACTACAAGATATTGTTATAATACTACAAGGTACTGTTATAATACTACACGGTACTGTTATAATACTACCACGTAATGTTATAATACTACAATATACTGTTATAGTTCTACAAGGTACTGTTATAGTACTACAAGGTACTGTTATAGTACTACAAGGTACTGTTATAGTACTACAAGGTACTGTTATAGTACTACAAGGTACTGTTATAATACTAGACGGGGATGTTATAGTACTATAATGTACTGTTATAGTACTACAAGGTACTGTTATAGTACTACAAGGTACTGTTATAGTACTACAATGTACTGTTATAGTACTACAAGGTACTGTTATTGTACTACAAGGTACTGTTATAGTACTACAAGGTACTGTTATAGTACTACAAGGTACTGTTATAGTACTACAAGGTACTGTTATAGTCCTACAAGGTACTGTTATAGTACTACAAGGTACTGTTAAAGTACTACAAGGTACTGTTATAATACTAGACGGGGATGTTATAGTACTATAATGTACTGTTATAGTACTACAAGGTACTGTTATAGTACTACAAGGTACTGTTATAGTACTACAAGGTACTGTTATAGTACTACAAGGTACTGTTATAGTACTACAAGGTACTGTTATAGTACTACAAGGTACTGTTATAATACTAGACGGGGATGTTATAGTACTATAATATACTGTTATAGTACTACAAGGTACTGTTATAGTACTACAAGGTACTGTTATAGTACTACAAGGTACTGTTATAGTACTACAAGGTACTGTTATAGTACTACAAGGTACTGTTATAGTACTACAAGGTACTGTTATAGTACTACAAGGTACTGTTATAGTACTACAAGGTACTGTTATAATACTAGACGGGGATGTTATAGTACTATAATGTACTGTTATAGTACTACAAGGTACTGTTATAGTACTACAAGGTACTGTTATAATACTATAAGGTACTGTTATAATACTACAAGGTACTGTTATAATACTACATGGTATTGTTATAGTACTACAAGGTACTGTTATAGTACTACAAGGTACTGTTATAATACTAGACGGGGATGTTATAGTACTATAATGTACTGTTATAGTACTACAAGGTACTGTTATAGTACTTCAAGGTACTGTTATAGTACTACAAGGTACTGTTATAGTACTACAAGGTACTGTTATAGTACTACAAGGTACTGTTATAGTACTACAAGGTACTGTTATAGTACTACAAGGTACTGTTATAATACTAGACGGGGATGTTATAGTACTATAATGTACTGTTATAGTACTACAAGGTACTGTTATAGTACTACAAGGTACTGTTATAATACTATAAGGTACTGTTATAATACTACAAGGTACTGTTATAATACTACATGGTACTGTTATAGTACTACAAGGTACTGTTATAGTACTACAAGGTACTGTTATAGTACTACAAGGTACTGTTATAGTACTACAAGGTACTGTTATAGTACTACAAGGTACTGTTATAGTACTACAAGGTACTGTTATAGTACTACAAGGTACTGTTATAATACTAGACGGGGATGTTATAGTACTATAATGTACTGTTATAGTACTACAAGGTACTGTTATAGTACTACAAGGTACTGTTATAATACTATAAGGTACTGTTATAATACTACAAGGTATCACTTGTTTTGGCACTGCCCATATGTAGCTTGTTTTTGTTCGCAGGTTCAGAAATGGCTGAAAGATTGCAAATAATAGTACTGCTGAGTGGTTTGAAAAGTCAATCGATCAATAATATAATACTTACTTTTTACCAACATTGTTTATCTTTAATTTACAATCTGTAAGACACTATGAGAATAGAAAGGTTCAGAACGTTTGTGAAACAGCACAGTGGAAAAAGTTATGACAGAAATCAACACTGGAACGTTTTCAGAGATGGATGTGAGGGGTTGAAAGTAGCTGAATGCTGACTAAAAACAAACAAAAGATAACTTATATAAACTGTGTCTGTGAAATGTCTGTAGTATGTATAAAGTGGAGGTAGGAGCCTATTGTAAGTGTTGTTGTCCATTAGTTTACTCCGATTAGGGGAGGGGTGTGGTAGGGTTAGGGCAAAATAATCCGAAAGGAAAATCGAGTAAATTAATAAATAAAAACATTTTTAAAATGTATAGTTTATTTTCAAAAAAAGGTATATATTGGGGGGATTGGAAATGATGTGAGCCACAATCTATCTGCATTATTAAAGATCTACCCTTTAAAAAATGACACCTACTCATTCCAGGTTTTTTCTTTATTTTTACTATTTTCTACATTGTATAATAATAGTGACGACATCACAACTATGAAATAACACATATGGAGTCATGTAGTAACCAAAAAAGTGTTAAATAAATCTAAATATATTTTGAGATTCTTCAAAGTAGCCACTATTTGCCTTGATGACAGCTTCAAAATCAAATGTTATTAGTCACATGCGCTTACTTACGATCCTCTAACCGGTGGGGCACTGCAAGCCGTTTGACTAGATGTTCAGGAGTCTTATGGTTTACTTACGATCCCCTAACCAGTGGGGCACTGCAAGCCGTTTACTAGATATTCAGGAGTCTTATGGTTTACTTACGATCCTCTAACCAGTGGGGCACTGCAAGCCGTTTGACTAGATGTTCAGGAGTCTTATGGTTTACTTACGATCCCCTAACCAGTGGGGCACTGCAAGCCGTTTGAATAGATGTTCAGGAGTCTTATGGTTTACTTACGATCCCCTAACCGGTGGGGCACTGCAAGCCGTTTGACTAGATGTTCAGGAGTCTTATGGTTTACTTACGATCCCCTAACCAGTGGGGCACTGCAAGCCGTTTGACTAGATATTCAGGAGTCTTATGGTTTACTTACGATCCCCTAACCAGTGGGGCACTGCAAGCCGTTTGACTAGATGTTCAGGAGTCTTATGGTTTACTTACGATCCCCTAACCAGTGGGGCACTGCAAGCCGTTTGACTAGATGTTCAGGAGTCTTATGGTTTACTTACGATCCCCTAACCAGTGGGGCACTGCAAGCCGTTTGACTAGATGTTCAGGAGTCTTATGGTTTACTTACGATCCCCTAACCAGTGGGGCACTGCAAGCCGTTTGACTAGATATTCAGGAGTCTTATGGTTTACTTACGATCCCCTAACCAGTGGGGCACTGCAAGCCGTTTGAATAGATGTTCAGGAGTCTTATGGTTTACTTACGATCCTCTAACCGGTGGGGCACTGCAAGCCGTTTGAATAGATGTTCAGGAGTCTTATGGTTTACTTACGATCCCCTAACCAGTGGGGCACTGCAAGCCGTTTGAATAGATGTTCAGGAGTCTTATGGTTTACTTACGATCCTCTAACCAGTGGGGCACTGCAAGCCGTTTGAATAGATGTTCAGGAGTCTTATGGTTTACTTACGATCCCCTAACCAGTGGGGCACTGCAAGCCGTTTGAATAGATGTTCAGGAGTCTTATGGTTTACTTACGATCCTCTAACCAGTGGGGCACTGCAAGCCGTTTGAATAGATGTTCAGGAGTCTTATGGTTTACTTACGATCCCCTAACCAGTGGGGCACTGCAAGCCGTTTGAATAGATGTTCAGGAGTCTTATGGCTTACTTACGATCCTCTAACCAGTGGGGCACTGCAAGCCGTTTGAATAGATGTTCAGGAGTCTTATGGTTTACTTACGATCCTCTAACCAGTGGGGCACTGCAAGCCGTTTGACTAGATATTCAGGAGTCTTATGGTTTACTTACGATCCCCTAACCAGTGGGGCACTGCAAGCCGTTTGAATAGATGTTCAGGAGTCTTATGGTTTACTTACGATCCCCTAACCGGTGGGGCACTGCAAGCCGTTTACTAGATATTCAGGAGTCTTATGGTTTACTTACGATCCCCTAGCCAGTGGGGCACTGCAAGCCGTTTGACTAGATATTCAGGAGTCTTATGGTTTACTTACGATCCCCTAACCAGTGGGGCACTGCAAGCCGTTTGAATAGATGTTCAGGAGTCTTATGGTTTACTTACGATCCTCTAACCAGTGGGGCACTGCAAGCCGTTTACTAGATATTCAGGAGTCTTATGGTTTACTTACGATCCCCTAACCAGTGGGGCACTGCAAGCCGTTTACTAGATATTCAGGAGTCTTATGGTTTACTTACGATCCCCTAACCAGTGGGGCACTGCAAGCCGTTTGAATAGATGTTCAGGAGTCTTATGGTTTACTTACGATCCCCTAACCAGTGGGGCACTGCAAGCCGTTTGACTAGATGTTCAGGAGTCTTATGGTTTACTTACGATCCCCTAACCAGTGGGGCACTGCAAGCCGTTTGACTAGATATTCAGGAGTCTTATGGTTTACTTACGATCCCCTAACCAGTGGGGCACTGCAAGCCGTTTGACTAGATATTCAGGAGTCTTATGGTTTACTTACGATCCCCTAACCAGTGGGGCACTGCAAGCCGTTTGACTAGATGTTCAGGAGTCTTATGGTTTACTTACGATCCCCTAACCAGTGGGGCACTGCAAGCCGTTTGACTAGATATTCAGGAGTCTTATGGTTTACTTACGATCCCCTAACCAGTGGGGCACTGCAAGCCGTTTGAATAGATGTTCAGGAGTCTTATGGTTTACTTACGATCCCCTAACCAGTGGGGCACTGCAAGCCGTTTGAATAGATGTTCAGGAGTCTTATGGTTTACTTACGATCCTCTAACCGGTGGGGCACTGCAAGCCGTTTGAATAGATGTTCAGGAGTCTTATGGTTTACTTACGATCCTCTAACCAGTGGGGCACTGCAAGCCGTTTGAATAGATGTTCAGGAGTCTTATGGTTTACTTACGATCCCCTAACCAGTGGGGCACTGCAAGCCGTTTGAATAGATGTTCAGGAGTCTTATGGTTTACTTACGATCCTCTAACCAGTGGGGCACTGCAAGCCGTTTGAATAGATGTTCAGGAGTCTTATGGTTTACTTACGATCCCCTAACCAGTGGGGCACTGCAAGCCGTTTGAATAGATGTTCAGGAGTCTTATGGTTTACTTACGATCCTCTAACCAGTGGGGCACTGCAAGCCGTTTGACTAGATATTCAGGAGTCTTATGGTTTACTTACGATCCCCTAACCAGTGGGGCACTGCAAGCCGTTTGAATAGATGTTCAGGAGTCTTATGGTTTACTTACGATCCCCTAACCGGTGGGGCACTGCAAGCCGTTTACTAGATATTCAGGAGTCTTATGGTTTACTTACGATCCCCTAGCCAGTGGGGCACTGCAAGCCGTTTGACTAGATATTCAGGAGTCTTATGGTTTACTTACGATCCCCTAACCAGTGGGGCACTGCAAGCCGTTTGAATAGATGTTCAGGAGTCTTATGGTTTACTTACGATCCTCTAACCAGTGGGGCACTGCAAGCCGTTTACTAGATATTCAGGAGTCTTATGGTTTACTTACGATCCCCTAACCAGTGGGGCACTGCAAGCCGTTTACTAGATATTCAGGAGTCTTATGGTTTACTTACGATCCCCTAGCCAGTGGGGCACTGCAAGCCGTTTGAATAGATGTTCAGGAGTCTTATGGTTTACTTACGATCCCCTAACCAGTGGGGCACTGCAAGCCGTTTGAATAGATGTTCAGGAGTCTTATGGTTTACTTACGATCCCCTAACCAGTGGGGCACTGCAAGCCGTTTGACTAGATATTCAGGAGTCTTATGGTTTACTTACGATCCCCTAACCAGTGGGGCACTGCAAGCCGTTTGACTAGATGTTCAGGAGTCTTATGGTTTACTTACGATCCCCTAACCAGTGGGGCACTGCAAGCCGTTTGAATAGATGTTCAGGAGTCTTATGGTTTACTTACGATCCCCTAACCAGTGGGGCACTGCAAGCCGTTTGAATAGATGTTCAGGAGTCTTATGGTTTACTTACGATCCTCTAACCAGTGGGGCACTGCAAGCCGTTTGACTAGATATTCAGGAGTCTTATGGTTTACTTACGATCCCCTAACCAGTGGGGCACTGCAAGCCGTTTGACTAGATATTCAGGAGTCTTATGGTTTACTTACGATCCTCTAACCAGTGGGGCACTGCAAGCCGTTTGACTAGATATTCAGGAGTCTTATGGTTTACTTACGATCCCCTAACCAGTGGGGCACTGCAAGCCGTTTGAATAGATGTTCAGGAGTCTTATGGTTTACTTACGATCCCCTAACCAGTGGGGCACTGCAAGCCGTTTACTAGATATTCAGGAGTCTTATGGTTTACTTACGATCCCCTAACCAGTGGGGCACTGCAAGCCGGTTGACTAGATGTTCAGGAGTCTTATGGTTTACTTACGATCCTCTAACCAGTGGGGCACTGCAAGCCGTTTGACTAGATATTCAGGAGTCTTATGGTTTACTTACGATCCCCTAACCAGTGGGGCACTGCAAGCCGTTTGACTAGATGTTCAGGAGTCTTATGGCTTGGGGGTAGAAGCTGTTTAGAAGCCTCTTGGACCTAGACTTGGCGCTCCGGTACCGCTTGCCATGCGGTAGTAGAGAGAACAGTCTATGACTTGGGTGGCTGGATTCTTTGACCATTTTGAGGGCCTTTCTCTGACACCGCCTGGTATAGAGGTCCTGGATGGCAGGAAGTTTGGCCCCGGTGATATACTGGGCAGTACACACTACCCTCTGTAGTGCCTTGCGGTCGGAGGCCGAGCAGTGGCCATACCAGGCTGTGATGCAACCAGTTGCTCTCAATGGTGCAGCTGTAGAACCTTTTGAGGATTTTTTTATTTTTTTTATTTTACCTTTATTTAACCAGGCAAGTCAGTTAAGAACAAATTCTTATTTTCAATGACGGCCTGGGAACAGTGGGTTAACTGCC
The DNA here is from genome assembly GCF_057628025.1 of Oncorhynchus mykiss. Taxonomy (NCBI): domain Eukaryota; kingdom Metazoa; phylum Chordata; class Actinopteri; order Salmoniformes; family Salmonidae; genus Oncorhynchus; species Oncorhynchus mykiss. The sequence goes on from NC_143025.1 coordinate 93,780,639, forward strand.
TGTTCAGGGGCAGAACGACAGATTTGTACCTTGTCAGCTCGGGGGTTTGAACTCGCAACCTTCCGGTTACTAGTCCAACGCTCTAACCACTAGGCTACCCTGCCGCTCTGAGGACCCATGCCAAATCTTTTCAGCCTCCTGAGGGGGTATAGGTGTTGTCGTGCCCTCTTCACGACTGTCGTGGTGTGCTTGGACCATGTTACTCAACGCAATATTAGCTGCTTTTAATGTAACAAACATGATAAATGAAGGATCCCCCCCCTCATCCATCATTTTATAATGGTTTTCCCTTGTTCTAGTCTAAAGGTCCCATCTACGTACTGCAGCTCTGAGGGGTTATGGCGCACCGCTCTGTGTAGAGTATGTGCCTGAGTCGTGCCTGTCAATCCTACTCCGATGTGTTGTACACAGAACGCAATCTCTTGCATAATTCGTTTTGTGTTTGTTACATTAAAAGTAGCTAATATTGCGTTGATTCGATCAAAATTCCCACAGCAAATAGAAAGTTGAGTTAATTTCCATCTCGTGCTTCTCTGCGTGGGCTGAAAGTTCTTCATGGCAGTCCAGGATGAGCTACGCACAGCTCAGAGGGAACATTGACTGTAAGGTACCCTGTGTCTTTGTGTTGTGTTGCCAGACGGGGTCGCAAACTACCTGCCCTCCCCTTCTCCCTCATCCCTTCACCTGATATCTAAATATATGGTTATTTATGGATCAACTGTCGAGCCAACATCTGTTTGATGGCCTAATTAGAGATGAGGTGTGTGTGTGTGCGCGTGTGTGTGTGTGCGCGTGTGTGTGTGCGTGTGTGTGTGTGTGCAGTGCCTTCAAAGTATTTAGACCCCTTGATTTTGTTACTTTACAGCCTTTTTATAAAATGTATTAACCTCTCTAGGGTACGTGGAGAGTTGTATCAGCCCGTTAGAGATTAGCAGGCCCATGTTAACCACTCTAGGGTATGTGGAGAGTTGTATCAGACCGTTAGAGATTAGCAGGCCCATGTTAACCTCTCTAGGGTACGTGGAGAGTTGTATCAGCCCGTTAGAGATTAGCAGGCCCATGTTAACCTCTCTAGGGTAGGTGGAGAGTTGTATCAGACCGTTAGAGATTAGCAGGCCCATGTTAACCTCTAGGGTACGTGGAGAGTTGTATCAGACCGTTAGAGATTAGCAGGCCCATGTTAACCTCTCTAGGGTACGTGGAGAGTTGTATCAGACCGTTAGAGATTAGCAGGCCCATGTTAACCTCTCTAGGGTACGTGGAGAGTTGTATCAAACCGTTAGAGATTAGCAGGCCCATGTTAACCTCTCTAGGGTACGTGGAGAGTTGTATCAGACCGTTAGAGATTAGCAGGCCCATGTTAACCTCTCTAGGGTACGTGGAGAGTTGTATCAGACCGTTAGAGATTAGCAGGCCCATGTTAACCTCTCTAGGGTATGTGGGATGCTAGCGTCCCACCTGGCCAACATCCAGTGAGGTTGCAGAGCGACAAATTCAATTACAGAAATACTCATTATAAAAATTCTGAAAACAAAACATATTTTACATAGGTTTAAAGATTAACTTCTTGTTAAACCAACCACAGTGTCATATTTACAAAATGCTTTTCGGCGAAAGCATACCTAGCCCAGAACATACCTAGCCCAGAACATACCTAGCCCAGAACATACCTAGCCCAGAACATAGCCCAGTTGACAAATTATTACAAACAATAACCAGCCAAGCAGAAGCGTTACAAAACTCAGAAATAGAGAGACAATTAATCCCTTACCTTTGATCTTCATATGGTGGCAATCAGAAGACATTAATTTACTCAATATACAATTACCTTCTGGTGTAGACCCTCTACTATTTACCTTCCTCCTATAAGCATTACCTTCTGGTGTAGACCCTCTACTATTTACCTTCCTCCTATAAGCATTACCTTCTGGTGTAGACCCTCTACTATTTACCTTCCTCCTATAAGCATTACCTTCTGGTGTAGACTCTCCACTATATACCTTCCTCCTATAACCATTACCTTCTGGTGTAGACCCTCCACTATATACCTTCCTCCTATAACCATTACCTTCTGGTGTAGACCCTCCACTATATACCTTCCTCCTACAGATATCCATTACCTTCTGGTGTAGACCCTCCACTATATACCTTCCTCCTATACCCATTACCTTCTGGTGTAGATCCTCCACTATATACCTTCCTCCTACAGATACCCATTACCTTCTGGTGTAGACCCTCTACTATATACCTTCCTCCTACAGATACCCATTACCTTCTGGTGTAGACCCTCCACTATATACCTTCCTCCTATAACCATTACCTTCTGGTGTAGACCCTCCACTATATACCTTCCTCCTACAGATACCCGTTACCTTCTGGTGTAGACCCTCCACTATATACCTTCCTCCTATAACCATTACCTTCTGGTGAAGACCCTCCACTATATACCTTCCTCCTACAGATACCCATTACCTTCTGGTGTAGACCCTCCACTATATACCTTCCTCCTATAACCATTACCTTCTGGTGTAGACCCTCCACTATATACCTTCCTCCTACAGATACCCGTTACCTTCTGGTGTAGACCCTCCACTATATACCTTCCTCCTATAACCATTACCTTCTGGTGAAGACCCTCCACTATATACCTTCCTCCTACAGATACCCATTACCTTCTGGTGTAGACCCTCCACTATATACCTTCCTCCTATACCCATTACCTTCTGGTGAAGACCCTCCACTATATACCTTCCTCCTACAGATACCCATTACCTTCTGGTGTAGACCCTCCACTATATACCTTTCTCCTATAACCATTACCTTTTGTTGTAGACCCTCCACTATATACCTTCCTCCTATAACCATTACCTTCTGGTGTAGACCCTCTACTATATACCTTCCTCCTACAGATACCCATTACCTTCTGGTGTAGACCCTCCACTATATACCTTCCTCCTATAACCATTACCTTCTGGTGTAGACCCTCCACTATATACCTTCCTCCTATACCCATTACCTTCTGGTGTAAACCCTCCACTATATACCTTCCTCCTATAACCATTACCTTCTGGTGTAGACCCTCCACTATATACCTTCCTCCTACAGATAACCATTACCTTCTGGTGTAGACCCTCCACTATATACCTTCCTCCTATAACCATTACCTTCTGGTGTAAACCCTCCACTATATACCTTCCTCCTATACCCATTACCTTCTGGTGTAGACCCTCCACTATATACCTTCCTCCTACAGATAACCATTACCTTCTGGTGTAGACCCTCCACTATATACCTTCCTCCTATAACCATTACCTTCTGGTGTAGACCCTCCACTATATACCTTCCTCCTATACCCATTACCTTCTGGTGTAAACCCTCCACTATATACCTCCTTCCTACATACCGCCCCCCCCCACACTCCTGTGAGTGGTGGGTGGGCCCCTGTGAGTGGTGGGTGGGCCCCTGTGAGTGGTGGGGGGGGGGGGCCCTGCCTGCTGTGGACAGATCAAGGCGGCATCTCAAATGCACCCTATTCCCTGTGTAGTGCACTACTTTTGACCAGGGCCCATTGACCCGTAAGGAATAGGGTGCATTTGCGATGCAGACAGAGAATAAACTGGATTAACTGATGACCTTATTGACCTGAATGTAATATTTTTACATTCATATATATCTCTCTCTTTCCCACTCTCTCCCTCTCTCTCTCCCTGCCCCTCTCTCTCTCCCCCTGCCCCTCTCTCTCTCCCCCTGCCCCTCTCTCTCTCTCCCCCTGCCCCTCTCTCTCTCTCCCCCTGCCCCTCTCTCTCTCTCCTGCTGCCCCTCTCTCTCTTTCCCCTTGCCCCCCTCTCTCTTTCCCCTTGCCCCTCTCTCTCTTTCCCCCTGCCCCCCTCTCTCTTTCCCCCTGCCCCCCTCTCTCTTTCCCCTTGCCCCCCTCTCTCTTTTTCCCTGCCCCTCTCTCTCTTTCCCCTTGCCCCCCTCTCTCTTTCCCCCTGCCCCCCTCTCTCTTTCCCCCTGCCCCCCTCTCTCTTTCCCCTTGCCCCCCTCTCTCTTTTTCCCTGCCCCTCTCTCTCTTTCCCCTTGCCCCCCTCTCTCTTTTTCCCTGCCCCTCTCTCTCTTTCCCCTTGCCCCCTCTCTCTTTTTCCCTGCCCCTCTCTCTCTTTCCCCTTGCCCCCCTCTCTCTTTTTCCCTGCCCCTCTCTCTTTCCCCTTGCCCCTCTCTCTCTTTCCCCCTGCCCCCCTCTCTCTTTCCCCTTGCCCCCCTCTCTCTTTCCCCTTGCCCCCCTCTCTCTTTCCCCTTGCCCCTCTCTCTCTTTCCCCCTGCCCCTCTCTCTCTTTCCCCCTGCCCCCCTCTCTCTTTCCCCCTGCCCCTCTCTCTCTCTCTCTCCCCTCTCTCTCTACAGTGCGTCTGCGTGTGGAGCGGTTGTCCATAATTGAGCAGTGTATTTCCCAGTGTTCTAAGGCCTACACACAATCAGCCCTGCTTCTGGACCTGGCCTCACTGCTCAGAGTCGCAGGTAACACACACACACACCTAGGGGAAGAGTTTAACCGTGACACACACACACCTAGGGGAAGAGTTTAACCGTGACACCTAGGGGAAGAGTTTAACCGTGACACCTAGTGGAAGAGTTTAACCGTGACACCTAGGGGAAGAGTTTAACCGTGACACCTAGGGGACGAGTTTAACCGTGACACCTAGGGGAAGAGTTTAACCGAGATACCCTGCTAACACAACAGGAGCACTCCATGGGGAACAGTTTCACAGAATAAACATGAAGACTTCTGAATTGGCAACTCTTTAGTGGCTGTAAGGGTCTAACCAGTGTTTCTCTGTCTCCAGGTGGAGGTGTAAGGGTCTAACCAGTTTTTCTCTGCTTCCAGGTGGTGATGAGTGGAGGTGTAAGGGTCAGGTGTTCTCTCTACTAGCTCAACAGGCTCTTCAGGCGCTGGACTACAAGACCTCCTACATACACTGTCAGGACCTCATGGCCTCAGGTGGGTTACATCACTGTATTAGCGTTGTAGTAACGTTGTAGTAACTTTGTAGTGTTGTATTGCTGTAGTGTTGTAATGTAGTAACATTGTAGTAACGTTGTGTTACAATGCTGTAGTAACAGTGTTGTAGTAATGTTGTAGTAACTTTGTACTAGTGGTATAGTAATGTTGTGGTAAATTTGGCAGAAAGCCCTGCCTTCAGCTGTTTGCTTAGAAATTCTAGGGACAGTTAGGAGGCCTGTGTCTTGTGACCGTAGCGTACAGTGTAGGTATGTACGGCAGGACCAGGTCGGAGAGATGGGTTGGAGACCATGTAATGCTTTGTAGGTTAGCAGTAAAACCACCTCAACAGGAAGCCAGTTCTGGTGGGCTAGCGCTGGCGTAATATGCTATTTTTGGGGGGGTTCTACTCAACATTCTATCAGCTGTGTTTAAAACTAACTGAAGTTTATTCAGTGCTTTATCCGAGTAGCCGGCGAGTAGAGCATTGCAGTCGTCTAACCTCGAAAGCATTAGCTCCTCCGCATCATTTTTAGACAAAAGGTTTAGGAGTTTTGCCACGTTAAGAAGATGGGGGGGGAAAAAGCCTTTTTAAAGTATTTTTTTATATGTTTAAGGAAAGAGAGATCAGGGTCTAACTCCGAGGTCCTTCAGTTTTTTTTTTTGTTGAGAGGACTGTACAACCATCGAGACTAATTGTCCGATCCAACAGCAGATTTCTTGGGACCTAGAACCAGCATCTCTGTTTTGTCCGACTTTAAAAGTAGAACATTTACCGTCGTACACTTCCTCATGTCTGAAAGACAGGCTTCCAGGGTAGGACATTTTTTAGCTTTACCATGCATAGCAGTGGAAGTTTGTGTTTCCCGAATGACATCACCGTGAGGTAACATGCAGTGCCTTCGGAAAGTATTCAGACCCCTTGACATTATGAGGTATTGTGATGTCATTATGGGGTATTGTGATGTCATTATGGGGTATTGTGATGTCATTATGGGGTATTGTGATGTCATTATGGGGTATTGTGATGTCATTATGGGGTATTGTGATGTCATTATGGGGTATTGTGATGTCATTATGGGGTATTGGGATGTCATTATGGGGTATTGTGATGTCATTATGAGGTATTGTGATGTCATTATGGGGTATTGGGATGTCATTATGGGGTATTGTGATGTCATTATGAGGTATTGTGATGTCATTATGGGGTATTGTGATTGTATCGTTCCACTTCATGATTGTGTCCCACTTGTTGTTGATTCTTCACAAAAAAATACAGTTTTATATCTTTATGTTTGAAGCCTGAAATGTGGCAAAAGGTCGCAAAGTTCAAGGGGGACGAATACTTTCGCAAGGCACTGTATATACCCATTATCTCCCTGATCTATACCCATTACATCCCTGATATATACCCATTACCTCCCTGATCTATCCCCATTACTTCCCTGATATATATACCCATAACCTCCCTGATCTATACACATTACCTCCCTGATATATAGGCCATCGTCCCTGAGTCACCTCTTCGCTGTTGACGTTGAGACTGGTGTTTTGCGGGTACTATTCAATGAAGCTGCCAGTTGAGGACTTGTGAGAGGCATCTGTTTCTCAAATCATCAACTAGTCTAAAGAAGGCCAGTTGTATTGCTTCTTTAATCAGTACAACAGTTTTCAGCTGTGCCAACATAATTGCAAAAGGTTTTTCTAATGATCAATTAGCCTTTTAAAATGATAAACTTGTATTAGCTAACACAACGTGCCATTGGAACACAGGAGTGATGGTTGCTGATAATGGGCCTCTGTACGCCTATGTAGATATTCCATTAAAAAATCAGCCGTTTCCAGCTACAACAGTCATTTACAACATTTACAATGTCTACACTGTATTTCTGATCAATTTGATGTTATTTTAATGGACAAAAAAATGTTATTTTTTTATTTAAAGAAGCTACTTTCTAAGTGACCCCTAAACTTCTGAATGGTATTATACTTGGATGTGTGGTGTCAGCGTTTGCTGCTGGCATGTCATATGCCTTACTTGGCTAATCTTGCCAATGAAAAAAATAATAATTAAAGTAGTTGGCAATATCAGTGGGTTTTTGTGATGAATGAGCCATCTGATATAATAAATGACGGAGCTGAATTTGCCTTTTTCCCCAAAATTGTAATTTAAGGTGCGCCAAAGCTTTTTTTTCTCTCATTATTTCTGTCATTTATCTCTGTTTCATAGTGTGTTTTATTCTTTATATTCAGTTTAGTCACATGATTTCTCAACTTGCAGTACGTTTGCCAATCGGTTGTTCAGCCAGACTTATTTGCCATTCATTTTGCCTCATCCCTCTCAACCACACAATGTTTCAATTCCTCATCAATCCAATTCTTCATCAATTTAACAGTTTTTACAGTGATTGTTTTAATGGGTGTGCAGTGAACGACTGTATAAATGTCGGCCTGCACAGCCTCATGCGGTGGCACCAACAACCCCCCCCCCCCCCCACACAATGAAAACTGGGAGCGACATCAATAATGCTTTCAATTTGACTTTTGCTTTCAAAAGCAGCTCAAACATGAAACACATAAGGAATACAGTATAGCCATGGAACTCTACCGGGCATTATGATGCATGCTTTAGAATGCCCTTCAAGACCAATCAGAAACGACTATTCAACAATGCCATGGTTTAAAGCGTTTTAACCATTTATCAGTGGCTTTAATGCAAGGGAGTAACACTGTAGCGATGGTGGACTAGGGTGGGGGGGAGGGAGGAGAGGAGGGAGGGAGGGAGGGAGAGAGGAGAGGAGGGAGGGAGGAGAGGAGGGAGGAGAGGGAGAGAGGAGAGGAGGGAGGGAGGAGAGGAGGGAGGAGAGGGAGGAGGAGAGGAGGAGAGGGAGGAGGAGAGGAGGGAGGGAGGGAGGGAGAGAGGGAGGGAGGGAGGGAGGAGGAGAGGAGGGAGGGAGGGAGGGAGAGAGGGAGGGAGGGAGGAGGAGAGGAGGGAGGGAGGGAGGAGGAGAGGAGGGAGGGAGGGAGAGAGGGGAGGGAGGGATAGAGGAGAGGAGAGGAGAGGAGGGAGGGAGGGAGGGAGGAGGGAGGGAGAGAGGGAGGAGAGGAGGGAGGGAGGGATGGAGGAGGAGAAGAGGAGGGAGGGAGGGAGGAGGGAGGGAGGAGGAGAGGAGGAGAGGAGGAGGAGAGGAGGGAGGGAGGGAGGAGAGGAGGGAGGGGGGAGGGATGGAGATATGGAAACAGGCAGGAAGACAGAAATAGAGTGGGATAGAATGAGAGAGATAAAAGAATGAGGAGAGGAGGGAGGGAGGGAGGGAGAAGGAGAGGTAGGGAGGGAGGGAGGAGGAGAGGGAGGGAGGGAGGTGTCACAGACAACTTGTCTGAGGAGATTGTGTTGCAGTGTTTTCTTAGGCTTCATAACAAATAACACTATATTCCCTACATAGTGCACTACTTTAGACCAGAGCCCTATAGAACCCTATTCCCTACATAGTGCACTACTTTAGACCAGAGCCCTATGACACCCTATTTCCTATATAGTGCACTACTTTAGACCAGAGCCCTATAGAAACCCATTCCCTATATAGTGCACTACTTTAGACCAGAGCCCTATGACACCCTATTCCCTATATAGTGCACTACTTTAGACCAGAAGTCCCTGGGCATTGGTAGACAGTAGTGCACTACTTTAGACCAGAAGTCCCTGGGCGTTGGTAGACAGTAGTGCACTACTTTAGACCAGAAGTCCCTGGGCTTTGGTAGACAGTAGTGCACTACTTTAGACCAGAAGTCCCTGGGCGTTGGTAGACAGTAGTGCACTACTTTAGACCAGAAGTCCCTGGGCGTTGGTAGACAGTAGTGCACTACTTTAGACCAGAAGTCCCTGGGCGTTGGTAGACAGTAGTGCACTACTTTAGACCAGAAGTCCCTGGGCGTTGGTAGACAGTAGTGCACTACATAAGGAATAGGTGGTGTTTGAGACTCTGACACACACAGTTTAGCCTGAAACAGCCGAGGACAAACCGGTTGTGTTATTCTCTCAGAACTACACTACTAATCACATCAATGTGTATTTCTCCTGGCTGACGCCTCTCACCCCCTCACTCACTCACTCACTGTTCATTACTCACTCACTGTCACTCCCTCACTCACTGCCACTCACTCCCTCACTCACTGTCACTCCCTCACTCACTGTCACTCACTCAGTCACTCACTCAGTCACTCACTCTCACTCACTGTCACTCACTCACTCACTGTCACTCACTGTGACTCACTGTCACTCCCTCGCTCTCACTCACTCACTCACTCACTCACTCACTCACTCACTCACTCACTCACTGTCACCCACTCACTCTCACTCTGTCACTCACTCTGTCACACTGTAACCCACATGTCATTACTCTGCACTGTGAACTGCCTCCTAAATGACACCCTGTTCCCTATAGAGTCTCTCTCCGTGTGGCCCCTGGTCAACAGTAGTGCACTACCCTATGGGCCGCCCTGGTCAACAGTAGTGCACTACCCTATGGGCCCTGGTCAACAGTGGTGCACTACCCTATGGGCCCTGGTCAACAGTAGTGCACTACCCTATGGGCCCTGGTCAACAGTAGTGCACTACCCTATGGCCCCTGGTCAACAGTAGTGCACTACCCTATGGGCCCTGGTCAACAGTAGTGCACTACCCTATGGGTCCTGGTCAACAGTAGTGCACTACCCTATGGGTCCTGGTCAACAGTAGTGCACTACCCTATGGGTCCTGGTCAACAGTAGTGCACTACCCTATGGGTCCTGGTCAACAGTAGTGCACTACCCTATGGGCCCTGGTCAACAGTAGTGCACTACCCTATGGGCCCTGGTCAACAGTAGTGCACTACCCTATGGGCCCTGGTCAACAGTAGTGCACTACCCTATGGCCCCTGGTCAACATTAGTGCACTACCCTATGGGCCCTGGTCAACAGTAGTGCACTACCCTATGGGTCCTGGTCAACAGTAGTGCACTACCCTATGGGTCCTGGTCAACAGTAGTGCACTACCCTATGGGTCCTGGTCAACAGTAGTGCACTACCCTATGGGTCCTGGTCAACAGTAGTGCACTACCCTATGGGCCCTGGTCAACAGTAGTTCACTACCCTATGGGTCCTGGTCAACAGTAGTGCACTACCCTAATGGTCCTGGTCAACAGTAGTGCACTACCCTATGGGCCCTGGTCAACAGTAGTGCACTACCCTATGGGTCCTGGTCAACAGTAGTGCACTACCCTATGGGCCCTGGTCAACAGTAGTGCACTACCCTATGGGTCCTGGTCAACAGTAGTGCACTACCCTAATGGTCCTGGTCAACAGTAGTGCACTACCCTATGGGCCCTGGTCAACAGTAGTGCACTACCCTAATGGTCCTGGTCAACAGTAGTGCACTACCCTATGGGCCCTGGTCAACAGTAGTGCACTACCCTATGGGCCCTGGTCAACAGTAGTGCACTACCCTAATGGTCCTGGTCAACAGTAGTACACTACCCTATGGGCCCTGGTCAACAGTAGTGCACTACCCTATGGGCCCTGGTCAACAGTAGTGCACTACCCTATGGGCCCTGGTCAACAGTAGTGCACTACCCTATGGGTTCTGGTCAACAGTAGTACACTACCCTATGGGCCCTGGTCAACAGTAGTACACTACCCTATGGGTCCTGGTCAACAGTAGTGCACTACCCTATGGGCCCTGGTCAACAGTAGTACACTACCCTATGGGCCCTGGTCAACAGTAGTGCACTACCCTATGGGTCCTGGTCAACAGTAGTGCACTACCCCATGGGTCCTGGTCAACAGTAGTGCACTACCCTATGGGCCCTGGTCAACAGTAGTGCACTACCCCATGGGTCCTGGTCAACAGTAGTGCACTACCCTATGGGCCCTGGTCAACAGTAGTACACTACCCTATGGGCCCTGGTCAACAGTAGTGCACTACCCTATGGGCCCTGGTCAACAGTAGTGCACTACCCCATGGGTCCTGGTCAACAGTAGTGCACTACCCTATGGGCCCTGGTCAACAGTAGTGCACTACCCCATGGGTCCTGGTCAACAGTAGTGCACTACCCTATGGGTCCTGGTCAACAGTAGTGCACTACCCTATGGGTCCTGGTCAACAGTAGTGCACTACCCTATGGGTCCTGGTCAACAGTAGTGCACTACCCCATGGGTCCTGGTCAACAGTAGTGCACTACCCCATGGGTCCTGGTCAACAGTAGTGCACTACCCCATGGGTCCTGGTCAACAGTAGTGCACTACCCTATGGGCCCTGGTCAACAGTAGTGCACTACCCTATTGGCCCTGGTCAACAGTAGTGCACTACCCTATGGGTCCTGGTCAACAGTAGTGCACTACCCTATGGGTCCTGGTCAACAGTAGTGCACTACCCTATGGGCCCTGGTCAACAGTAGTGCACTACCCTATGGGCCCTGGTCAACAGTAGTGCACTACCATATGGGCCCTGGTCAACAGTAGTGCACTACCCTATGGGCCCTGGTCAACAGTAGTGCACTACCCTATGGGCCCTGGTCAACAGTAGTGCACTACCCTATGGGCCCTGGTCAACAGTAGTGCACTACCCTATGGGCCCTGGTCAACAGTAGTGCACTACCCTATGGGCCCTGGTCAACAGTAGTGCACTACCCTATGGGCCCTGGTCAACAGTAGTGCACTACCCTATGGGCCCTGGTCAACAGTAGTGCACTACCCTATGGGCCCTGGTCAACAGTAGTTCACTACCCTATGGGCCCTGGTCAACAGTAGTACACTACCCTATGGGCCCTGGTCAACAGTAGTGCACTACCCTATGGGTCCTGGTCAACAGTAGTGCACTACCCAATGGGCCCTGGTCAACAGTAGTGCACTACCCAATGGGCCCTGGTCAACAGTAGTGCACTACCCAATGGGCCCTGGTCAACAGTAGTGCACTATCCTATGGGCCCTGGTCAACAGTAGTGCTGTATTTAAGGAATAGGGTTCAATTTGGGCCATGAAAACAACTTGTCATCCTGGGACTCTCTCTGTGAGAGCCAGGACTCTCTCTCTGTGAGAGCCGGGACTCTCTCTTTTTGAGAGCCGGGACTCTCTCTCTGTGAGAGCCGGGACTCTCTCTCTCTGTGAGAGCCGGGACCTGGTTGGAGAAGGCAGTCTACATTTACATGTTAGTCATTTAACACACACCCTTATCCCAGAGCCACTTACAGGAGCAATTAGGGTTAAATAGTTGCTCTTATGCTAATGTGACATCTCCCCTTCCTCTACAGGTTATGGTGATGGCTGGGAAGTGTGCAGCCTGCTTGGACAGTGTGAGGGGTACATGGACCTCAGGGCTCGCCAGGAGCTGCTGGCCTTCTCTTTGACACACTGCCCCCCCGCCAGCATCCACCCCCTCCTGGCTGCCTCAAGTGACCTACAGACACAGGTAACTCCTAACCTTTAACCTCTAGACCATGTGTCAAACTCATCCCTTGGAAGGTCAATTGTCTGTGGGTTTTCAGTCCTCACTTGATTGATGAATTAAGGTCACACTCAGCCCTCCATGGAATAAGTCGTTGTTGTCCTTGATGATATTGTTGGCCTTCCTGTGACATCGGGTGCTATAGGTGTCCTGAAGGGCAGGTAGTTTGCCCCCGCTGATGCATTCGGCAGACCGCACTACCCAGTTGCACAGTTGCCGTACCAGGCGGTGGTACAGCCCGACAGGATGCTTTCAATTGTGCGGGTTTTAGGTGCCAAGCCAAATTTATTCAGCCTCCTGAGGTTGAAGAGGCGCTGTTGCGCCTTCTTCACCACTCTGTGTGGGTGGAACATTTTGTCAGTGATGTGTACGCCGAGGAACTTGAAGCTTTCCACCTTCTCCACTGCGATCCCTTCGATGTGGGGGTGCTCCCTCTGCTGTTTCCTGAAGTCCACGATCATCCCCTTTGTTCTGGTTGACGTTGAGTGAGAGGTTATTTCCTGGCACCACACTACATGACCAAAGTATGTGGACATCTGCTCGTTGAACAATCATGGGCATTAAGATGGAGTTGGTCTCCCTTTGGAGCCTCCACTCTTCTGTGAAGACCATTAGATGTTTGAACATTTCTGCGGGGACTCACAGATACAGGAAAAATAATAAAAATTGTAACATTTATTCAAAATGGCAAGTGTTGTCTCTACATCTTTCTGGTTCCTGTTGGTCCCCTGGTGCCTGTTGGTCCCCTGGTGCCTGTTGGTCCCCTGGTGCCTGTTGGTCCCCTGGTGCCTGTTGGTCCCCTGGTGCCTGTTGGTCCCCTGGTGCCTGTTGGTCCCCTGGTGCCTGTTTGTCCCCTGGTGCCTGTTTGTCCCCTGGTGCCTGTTTGTCCCCTGGTGCCTGTTTGTCCCCTGGTTCCTGTTGGTCCCCTGGTTCCTGTTGGTCCCCTGGTGCCTGTTTGTCCCCTGGTGCCTGTTTGTCCCCTGGTGCCTGTTGGTCCCCTGGTGCCTGTTGGTCCCCTGGTGCCTGTTGGTCCCCTGGTGCCTGTTGGTCTCCTGGTGCCTGTTGGTCCCCTGGTGCCTGTTTGTCCCCTGGTGCCTGTTGGTCCCCTGGTGCCTGTTGGTCCCCTTGTGCCTGTTGGTCCCCTGGTGCCTGTTGGTCTCCTGGCTCCTGTTGGTCTCCTGGTTCCTGTTGGTCTCCTGGTTCCTGTTGGTCCCCTGGTTCCTGTTGGTCCCCTGGTTCCTGTTGGTCCCCTGGTTCATGTTGGTCCCCTGGTTCATGTTGGTCCCCTGGTTCATGTTGGTCCCCTGGTTCCTGTTGGTCCCCTGGTTCCTGTTGGTCCCCTGGTTCCTGTTGGTCCCCTGGTTCCTGTTGGTCCCCTGGTTCCTGTTGGTCCCCTGGTTCCTGTTGGTCCCCTGGTGCCTGTTTGTCCCCTGGTGCCTGTTTGTCCCCTGGTTCCTGTTGGTCCCCTGGTTCCTGTTGGTCCCCTGGTGCCTGTTGGTCCCCTGGTGCCTGTTGGTCCCCTGGTGCCTGTTGGTCCCCTGGTTCCTGTTGGTCCCCTGGTTCCTGTTGGTCCCCTGGTTCCTGTTGGTCCCCTGGTTCCTGTTGGTCCCCTGGTTCCTGTTTGTCCCCTGGTGCCTGTTTGTCCCCTGGTGCCTGTTTGTCCCCTGGTTCCTGTTGGTCCCCTGGTTCCTGTTGGTCCCCTGGTGCCTGTTTGTCCCCTGGTGCCTGTTGGTCCCCTGGTGCCTGTTGGTCCCCTGGTGCCTGTTGGTCTCCTGGTGCCTGTTGGTCCCCTGGTGCCTGTTTGTCCCCTGGTGCCTGTTGGTCCCCTGGTGCCTGTTGGTCCCCTTGTGCCTGTTGGTCCCCTTGTGCCTGTTGGTCCCCTTGTGCCTGTTGGTCTCCTGGTGCCTGTTGGTCTCCTGGCTCCTGTTGGTCTCCTGGTTCCTGTTGGTCCCCTGGTTCCTGTTGGTCCCCTGGTTCCTGTTGGTCCCCTGGTTCCTGTTGGTCCCCTGGTTCATGTTGGTCCCCTGGTTCCTGTTGGTCCCCTGGTGCCTGTTGGTCCCCTGGTGCCTGTTTGTCCCCTGGTGCCTGTTGGTCCCCTGGTGCCTGTTGGTCCCCTGGTGCCTGTTGGTCCCCTGGTGCCTGTTGGTCCCCTGGTGCCTGTTTGTCCCCTGGTGCCTGTTTGTCCCCTGGTGCCTGTTTGTCCCCTGGTGCCTGTTTGTCCCCTGGTGCCTGTTTGTCCCCTGGTGCCTGTTTGTCCCCTGGTGCCTGTTTGTCCCCTGGTGCCTGTTTGTCCCCTGGTGCCTGTTTGTCCCCTGGTGCCTGTTTGTCCCCTGGTGCCTGTTTGTCCCCTGGTGCCTGTTTGTCCCCTGGTGCCTGTTTGTCCCCTGGTGCCTGTTTGTCCCCTGGTGCCTGTTTGTCCCCTGGTGCCTGTTTGTCCCCTGGTGCCTGTTTGTCCCCTGGTGCCTGTTTGTCCCCTGGTGCCTGTTTGTCCCCTGGTGCCTGTTTGTCCCCTGGTGCCTGTTTGTCCCCTGGTGCCTGTTTGTCCCCTGGTGCCTGTTTGTCCCCTGGTGCCTGTTTGTCCCCTGGTGCCTGTTTGTCCCCTGGTGCCTGTTGGTCCCCTGGTGCCTGTTGGTCCCCTGGTGCCTGTTGGTCCCCTGGTGCCTGTTTGTCCCCTGGTGCCTGTTGGTCCCCTGGTGCCTGTTTGTCCCCTGGTGCCTGTTGGTCCCCTGGTTCATGTATACTGTATATTCCTGTTTGATAGCGTTTATTTAAGTGTTCATGTCCGAGAAGCCGGTGTTTGGAGGATATATTGGCACGGGTGTTTAGGCCCGCACTGCCAGGTCTCTGACCTCCTCCCTATAGGCTGTCTCATCGTTGTCAGTGATCAGGCCTACCACTGTTGTGTCGTCAACAAACTTAATGATGGTGTTGGAGTCATGATTGGCCTCGCAGTCATGGGTGTACGGGGAGTACAGCAGGGGAATAAGTACACATCCCTGAGGAGCCCCAGTGTTGAGGATCAGCATGGCAGATGTGTTGTTACCTACCCTTACCCTTACCACCTTGTCAGAAAGTCCAGGATCCAGTTGCAAAGGGAGGTGTTTAGTCCCAGGGTCCTTAGCTTAGTGATGAGCTTTGAGGGCCCTATGGTGTTTAACGCTGAGGTGTTCCTTTTGTCCAGGTAGGAAAGGGCAGTGTGGAGTAGAGATTGTGGATCTGTTGGGGCCGTATACGAATTGGAGTGGGTCTAGGGCAGGGCTGTCCAACCCTGTTCCTGGAGAGCTACCATCCTGTAGGTTTTTATTCCAACCCTAATCTAGCACACCTGATTGTAATAATTAGCTGGTTGAAAAGCTGAACCAGGTTACAACTGTGGTTGAAGCGAAAACATACAGGAAGGTAGCTCTCCAGGAACAGGGTTGGACAGCCCTGGTCTAGGGTTTCTGGCATGATGGTGTTGATGTGAGCCTTGACCAGCCTTTCAAAACTCGTCATGGCTACCGACGTGAGTGCTCCTGGGTGGTAATCATTTAGGCAGGTTACCTTCGCTTCCTTGGGCACAGGGACTATGGTGGTGTGCTTGAAACATATAGGTATTACAGACTCGGTCAGGGAGAGGTTGAAAATGTCAGCGAAGACACTTGACAGTTGGTTCGCGCTTGCATTGAGTACACGTCCTGGTAATCCGTCTGGCCCTGCGGCTGTGAATGTTGACCTGTTTAAAGGTCTTGCTCACATCGACTACGGAGAATGTGATCACACAGTCATCCGGAACAGCTGGTGCTCTCTTGCATGCTTCAGTGTTGCTTGCCTCAAAGCGAGCATGAAAGGCATTTAGCTCGTCTGGAAGGCTCGTGTCACTGGACAGCTCGCGGCTGAATTTCCCTTTATAGTCCGTAATAGTTTTTAAGCCCTGCCACATCTGACGAGCGTTAGAGACTGTGTCGTAGGATTCAATCTTAATCCTGTATTGACGCTTTGCCTGATTGATGGTTGGTCTGATGGCATTGCGGGATTTCATTGAAGCGTCTGGATTATTGTTCTGTACCAGCCTGTGCAAAACAGTCCTGTAGCATCTGTGTCATCTGACCATCTGCTCTAATGTGGAGGCAGGTAGGCAGCAGGCTTCTGATTGGTTAGATAATAACAGTAGGCTACACCAACATTAGTTTACATTCATTCCATTCATATAAGTGTGAAAATTAATTCCCAGCACTGGGCTTCGAAGTCGCAATGATCAGAGCTGAATAATGCTGCTCCCTCACTCTCTCCCTCTCTCCCTCATTCTCTCTCCCCTCTCCCCCTCTCCCCCTCTCCCTCACTCTCTCCCCCTTTCTCCCTCTCCCTTTCTCCCTTTCTCCCTCTCTCCCTCTCTCCCTCTCTCCCTCTCTCCCTCTCTCCCTCTCTCCCTCTCTCCCTCTCTCCCTCTCACTCTCCCCCTCTCCCTCTCCCCCTTTCTCCCTTTCTCCCTCCCTCTCTCTCTCTCCCTCCCTCCCCCTCTCCCTTTCTCTCTCTCTCTTTCTCCCTCCCTCTCTCTCTCTTTCTCCCTCCCTCTCTCTCTCTCTCCCTCTCTCCCCCTCTCCGTTTCTGCCCAGGTGTTGTACCAGGCAGTGAACTATCAGATGGATCCCCTTGAACCTGAATGTTTCCGGGACGAGACAGTACAGGTGTGTATGTAAGGTGTGTGTGTGTGTAAAAGCTGTTGTTTGTGTGTGAGTATGTCTCTCTGTTTATCATCTGTGCTTCAAATGACATGAAGATACCTGTTGTGGTGTTTATGCTGTATGTGTTTTAGTATAATGTGTATGCATATAATGTGTGTGTGCGGTATTGGTCCCTACTCCACTAGAACAACACAATGTCCCTACTCCACTAGAACAACACAATGTCCCTACTCCACTAGAACAACACAATGTCCATACACCACTAGAACAACACAATGTCCATACTCCACTAGAACAACACAATGTCCATACTCCACTAGAACAACACAATGTCCATACTCCACTAGAACAACACAATGCCCATACTCCACTAGAACAACACAATGTCCCTATACCACTAGAACAACACAATGCCCCTACTCCACTAGAACAACACAATGTCCATACTCCACTAGAACAACACAATGTCCCTACTCCACTAGAACAACACAATGTCCATACTCCACTAGAACAACACAATGTCCATACTCCACTAGAACAACACAATGTCCATACTCCACTAGAACAACACAATGTCCCTACTCCACTAGAACAACACAATGTCCATACTCCACTAGAACAACACAATGTCCCTACTCCACTAGAACAACACAATGTCCCTACTCCACTAGAACAACACAATGTCCATACTCTACTAGAACAACACAACACAATGTCCATACACCACTAGAACAACACAATGTCCCTACTCCACTAGAACAACACAATGTCCATACTCCACTAGAACAACACAATGTCCCTACTCCACTAGAACAACACAATGTCCATACTCCACTAGAACAACACAATGTCCCTACTCCACTAGAACAACACAATGCCCATACACCACTAGAACAACACAATGTCCCTACACCACTAGAACAACACAATGTCCCTACTCCACTAGAACAACAC
The DNA here is from genome assembly GCF_057628025.1 of Oncorhynchus mykiss. NCBI lineage: Eukaryota > Metazoa > Chordata > Actinopteri > Salmoniformes > Salmonidae > Oncorhynchus > Oncorhynchus mykiss. The sequence goes on from NC_143025.1 coordinate 93,798,731, forward strand.
AATGTCCCTACTCCACTAGAACAACACAATGTCCCTACTCCACTAGAACAACACAATGTCCCTACTCCACTAGAACAATACAATGTCCCTACTCCACTAGAACAACACAATGTCCATACTCCACTAGAACAACACAATGTCCATACTCCACTAGAACAACACAATGTCCATACTCCACTAGAACAACACAATGTCCCTACTCCACTAGAACAACACAATGTCCCTACTCCACTAGAACAACACAATGTCCATACTCCACTAGAACAACACAATGTCCCTACTCCACTAGAACAACACAATGTCCCTACTCCACTAGAACAATACAACACAATGTCCATACTCCACTAGAACAACACAATGTCCATACTCCACTAGAACAACACAATGTCCCTACTCCACTAGAACAACACAATGTCCCTACTCCACTAGAACAATACAACACAATGTCCCTACTCCACTAGAACAACACAATGTCCATACTCCACTAGAACAACACAATGTCCATACTCCACTAGAACAACACAATGTCCCTACTCCACTAGAACAACACAATGTTCATACTCCACTAGAACAACACAATGTCCCTACTCCACTAGAACAACACAATGTCCATACTCCACTAGAACAACACAATGTCCATACTCCACTAGAACAATACAATGTCCCTACTCCACTAGAACAACACAATGTCCCTACTCCACTAGAACAACACAATGTCCCTACTCCACTAGAACAACACAATGCCCATACACCACTAGAACAACACAATGTCCCTACTCCACTAGAACAACACAATGTCCCTACTCCACTAGAACAATACAATGTCCCTACTCCACTAGAACAACACAATGTCCATACTCCACTAGAACAACACAATGTCCATACTCCACTAGAACAACACAATGTCCCTACACCACTAGAACAACACAATGTCCCTACACCACTAGAACAACACAATGTCCCTACTCCACTAGAACAACACAATGTCCATACTCCACTAGAACAACACAACACAATGTCCATACACCACTAGAACAACACAATGTCCATACACCACTAGAACAATACAATGTCCCTACACCACTAGAACAACACAATGTCCCTACTCCACTAGAACAACACAATGTCCATACTCCACTAGAACAACACAATGTCCATACTCCACTAGAACAACACAATGTCCATACTCCACTAGAACAACACAATGTCCATACTCCACTAGAACAACACAATGTCCCTACACCACTAGAACAACACAATGTCCCTACACCACTAGAACAATACAATGTTCATACTCCACTAGAACAACACAATGTCCCTACTCCACTAGAACAACACAATGTCCATACTCCACTAGAACAACACAATGTCCCTACACCACTAGAACAACACAATGTCCCTACACCACTAGAACAACACAATGTCCCTACTCCACTAGAACAACACAATGTCCCTACACCACTAGAACAATACAATGTTCATACTCCACTAGAACAACACAATGTCCCTACACCACTAGAACAATACAATGCCCATACACCACTAGAACAACACAATGTCCCTACTCCACTAGAACAATACAATGTCCATACACCACTAGAACAACACAACACAATGTCCATACACCACTAGAACAACACAATGTCCATACACCATTAGAACAACACAATGTCCATACACCACTAGAACAACACAATGTCCATACTCCACTAGAACAACACAATGTCCATACACCACTAGAACAACACAACACAATGTCCATACACCACTAGAACAACACAACACAATGTCCATACACCACTAGAACAACACAACACAATGTCCATACACCACTAGAACAACACAATGTCCATACACCACTAGAACAACACAACACAATGTCCATACACCACTAGAACAACACAATGTCCATACACCACTAGAACAACACAATGCCCATACACCACTAGAACAACACAATGTCCCTACTCCACTAGAACAACACAATGTCCATACTCCACTAGAACAACACAATGTCCCTACTCCACTAGAACAACACAATGTCCATACACCACTAGAACAACACAACACTGCATTCTGGCAGTTTAGTTTTGATTTTTAACTTTTCTTCTACAATGTGCGTTCACAAGGAAGTGATAATTCAGCTGGAGTTTAGCAGCCCGAGCCATACATAAATAGTGTTATTTATAAACGCCTATTTTTTGATGAAAAAGATTGGAATGAAATCACCCTGCCAGATTATAATGAAGTGTATGCTACATTTAACACATTGCTTTCGCACCGTTGGAAATGTCGCCCTCGGTCTCAGCGAGACTGAACGCTCACAAGTCGGACGTGATTCAGCCGTTGTTCCCACATGACGTCTCTCTCTAAGCTGCTGGGTGTTTGAACAGAGAGAAACTCACCTCGGTATCTTGTACTTCTAGCTAGTGGGTCACCTGCATGGTAGCTTCTCTGTGCTATGTGAAGGCGAGGGTTGCCAAAATCAGATACATTTACCAATATGTTCAGTTTTTACGAGAAATGGATTCCGTTACTACTTCCTTGTTATTCTGGGAATCTTCCCAACCGTGATTTCTGGGAGACTTGGACATTTGCAGGAAGTTGTGGGATGTTGCAACCCTAGTGAAGGTTTGTATTACCACTAACGTGTGTGTCCCCCCCCACCCCGTGTCCTCCCCTCTCCAGTCCGCTGGTCCTCCCAGCTCTGTTTCACCACTGGGTGGCGCTGCAGGAGAACTACTCCATCGTACCACCAATAGAACCATAGAGGTCCTGGCCAGTACTGGCCTGACCACTAAGGCTGTTCTGACTGCCGTCAGCGACCACAGCTGGTGGAAGAACCAGCTCAACTACCTCCGACCACTGCATGTAAGAACGCAAAGGGGTTTCACACACACACACACACACGTTAGACACACAAACACACACACACACACACACACGTTAGACACACAAACACACGTGTTAGACCACAGCTGGTGGAAGGACTCGCTCAACTACCTCCGACCACTAAGACGTCTGTCTGTCTGTCTGCACAGAATACATACCCACAAACTCTGTCTCTGTCTGTCTGTCCGTCTGTCTGTCTGCACAGAATACATACCCACAAACTCTGTCTCTGTCTGTCTGTCTGTCTGTCTGTCTGTCTGTCTGTCTGTCTGTCTGTCTGTCTGTCTGTCTGTCTGTCTGTCTGTCTGTCTGTCTGTCTGTCTGTCTGTCTGTCTGTCTGTCTGTCTGTCTGTCTGTCTGTCTGTCTGTCTGTCTGTCTGTCTGTCTGTCTGTCTGTCTGTCTGTCTGTCTGTCTGTCTGTCTGTCTGTCTGTCTGTCTGTCTGTCTGTCTGTCTGTCTGTCTGTCTGTCTGTCTGTCTGTCTGTCTGTCTGTCTGTCTGTCTGTCTGTCTGTCTGTCTGTCTGTCTGTCTGTCTGTCTGTCTGTCTGTCTGTCTGTCTGTCTGTCTGTCTGTCTGTCTGTCTGTCTGTCTGTCTGTCTGTCTGTCTGTCTGTCTGTCTGTCTGTCTGTCTGTCTGTCTGTCTGTCTGTCTGTCTGTCTGTCTGTCTGTCTGTCTGTCTGTCTGTCTGTCTGTCTGTCTGTCTGTCTGTCTGTCTGTCTGTCTGTCTGTCTGTCTGTCTGTCTGTCTGTCTGTCTGTCTGTCTGTCTGTCTGTCTGTCTGTCTGTCTGTCTGTCTGTCTGTCTGTCTGTCTGTCTGTCTGTCTGTCTGTCTGTCTGTCTGTCTGTCTGTCTGTCTGTCTGTCTGTCTGTCTGTCTGTCTGTCTGTCTGTCTGTCTGTCTGTCTGTCTGTCTGTCTGTCTGTCTGTCTGTCTGTCTGTCTGTCTGTCTGTCTGTCTGTCTGTCTGTCTGTCTGTCTGTCTGTCTGTCTGTCTGTCTGTCTGTCTGTCTGTCTGTCTGTCTGTCTGTCTGTCTGTCTGTCTGTCTGTCTGTCTGTCTGTCTGTCTGTCTGTCTGTCTGTCTGTCTGTCTGTCTGTCTGTCTGTCTGTCTGTCTGTCTGTCTGTCTGTCTGTCTGTCTGTCTGTCTGTCTGTCTGTCTGTCTGTCTGTCTGTCTGTCTGTCTGTCTGTCTGTCTGTCTGTCTGTCTGTCTGTCTGTCTGTCTGTCTGTCTGTCTGTCTGTCTGTCTGTCTGTCTGTCTGTCTGTCTGTCTGTCTGTCTGTCTGTCTGTCTGTCTGTCTGTCTGTCTGTCTGTCTGTCTGTCTGTCTGTCTGTCTGTCTGTCTGTCTGTCTGTCTGTCTGTCTGTCTGTCTGTCTGTCTGTCTGTCTGTCTGTCTGTCTGTCTGTCTGTCTGTCTGTCTGTCTGTCTGTCTATCTATCTATCTATCTATCTATCTATCTATCTATCTGTACTTGGTCCAGAAGTCCCCACTAGAATAGTAAACAAACAAAAACTTAACCAGCTGGGGACATTCTGTTGGTCCCCACAAGGTCCAATGCTATTTCTAGCGGGTTATTGGTTAATTCAATGTGTTATATTCAGTAATAGTGTCTAGTTAATTTAATGTGTGTTGTACTCTATCCCACGGTAGTAGGTCTGTCTGTCTGTCTGTCCCCAGGACTCTATCCCACGGTAGTAGGTCTGTCTGTCTGTCTGTCCCCAGGGCTCTATCCCACGGTAGTAGGTATGTCTGTCTGTCCCCAGGGCTCTATCCCACGGTAGTAGGTCTGTCTGTCTGTCCCCAGGGTCGGAGTGGAGGCTCCAAGGCTGTAGGAGGAGAGGAGAACAGGGGTCTGGAGAGACAGGGTGTTAACCCCTTCTACCAGGGACTGTTTGATGATCCATATGTAGACCAGGTAAGTTGTGTGTGTGCTTGTGTTGGTCTCTTCCTAACCCTGGTCTCTTCCTAACCCTGGTCTCTTCCTAACCCTGGTCTCTTCCTAACCCTGGTCTCTTCCTAACCCTGGTCTCTTCCTAACCCTGGTCTCTTCCTAACCTTGGTCTCTTCCTAACCCTGGTCTCTTCCTAACCTTGGTCTCTTCCTAACCCTGGTCTCTTCCTAACCCTGGTCTCTTCCTAACCCTGGTCTCTTCCTAACCCTGGTCTCTTCCTAACCCTGGTCTCTTCCTAACCCTGGTCTCTTCCTAACCCTGGTCTCTTCCTAACCCTATTCCCTTGTTGTTCTCTTCCTAACCCTGGTCTCTTCCTAACCCTGGTCTCTTCCTAACCCTGGTCTCTTGTTGTTCTCTTTCTAACCCTGGTCTCTTCCTAACCCTGGTCTCTTCCTAACCCTGGTCTCTTCCTAACCCTGGTCTCTTCCTAACCCTGGTCTCTTCCTAACCCTGGTCTCTTCATTACCCTGGTCTCTTCCTAACCCTGGTCTCTTCCTAACCCTATTCCCTTGTTGTTCTCTTCCTAACCCTGGTCTCTTCCTAACCCTGGTCTCTTCCTAACCCTATTCCCTTGTTGTTCTCTTCCTAACCCTGGTCTCTTCCTAACCCTGGTCTCTTCCTAACCCTGGTCTCTTCCTAACCCTGGTCTCTTCCTAACCCTGGTCTCTTCCTAACCCTGGTCTCTTCCTAACCCTGGTCTCTTCCTAAGCCTGGTCTCTTCCTAACCCTATTCCCTTGTTGTTCTCTTCCTAACCCTGGTCTCTTCCTAACCCTGGTCTCTTCCTAACCCTATTCCCTTGTTGTTCTCTTCCTAACCCTATTCTCTTCCTAACCCTGGTCTCTTCCTAACACTATTGATGGTGCCGGAGGGGATTGCTGCCGTTTTAGTCTCCTAACCAACTGTGTTTTGTTGCATAGTTTGTAACTTATTATGTACATGATGTTGCTGCCACCGTCTCTTATGACCGAAAAATAGCTTCTGGACATCAGAACAGTGATCACTCACCTCAAACTATTTTTCCTTTAATTAGTCTGATGCGAAGGATATACTGGTTTTCCCAGACCAGTCACAAATCCCTGTCATTCACATGACGAAAAGACAGAGATACAGGGGGCGGAGGTCAGGGTGCCTTGTGAGAATTTGTCGGCGGGTGGGTAACCCTCCTCTACCATCCGTTCTATTGGCCAACGTGCCATCACTGGAGAATAAACTGGATGAGCTCCGTTCAATAAATTATTTATACTTTTACTTTTGATACTTCAGTATATTTAAATCCAAAATAGCTTTAGACTTTTACTCAAGTAGTATTTTACTGGGTGACTTTTATTTAAGTCATTTTCTATTAAGGTATCTTTACCTTTACTCAGGTATGACAATTAGGTACTTTTCCCACCTCTGGAGTTGAGTGCAGGAAATGCAGAAATGATAAAAGTGTTGAAATGAGTTTTGGGCTGAAGTTGAAATGAACAGTATAAAACAATCAGAATGGAGAGAGACTCATTAAAATCACTTAGAATATATGTGTTGCCACCCTAGGATCACTCACTACTCCTAAAGCACCCTAGGATCACTCACTACTCATAAAGCACCCTGGGATCACTCACTACTCATAAAGCACCCTGGGATCACTCACTACTCATAAAGCACCCTGGGATCACTACTCACTACTCATAAAGCACCCTGAGATCACTCACTACTCATAAAGCACCCTGGGATCACTCACTACTCATAGAGCACCCTGGGATCACTCACTACTCATAAAGCACCCTGGGATCACTACTCACTACTCATAAAGCACCCTGAGATCACTCACTACTCATAGAGCACCCTGGGATCACTCACTACTCATAGAGCACCCTGGGATCACTCACTACTCATAGAGCACCCTGGGATCACTCACTACTCATAGAGCACCCTGGGATCACTCACTACTCATAAAGCACCCTGGGATCACTCACTACTCATAAAGCACCCTGGGATCACTCACTACTCATAAAACACCCTGGGATCACTCACTACTCATAAAGCACCCTGGGATCACTACTCACTACATAAAGCACCCTGGGATCACTACTCACTACTCATAAAGCACCCTGGGATCACTCACTACTCATAGAGCACCCTGGGATCACTCACTACTCATAACGCACCCTGGGATCACTCACTACTCATAACGCACCCTGGGATCACTCACTACTCAAAGCACAATGGGATCACTACTCACTACTCATAAAGCACCCTGGGATCACTCACTACTCATAAAGCACCCTGAGATCACTCACTACTCATAAAGCACCCTGGGATCACTCACTACTCATAAAGCACCCTGAGATCACTCACTATTCATAAAGCACCCTGGGATCACTCACTACTCATAAAGCACCCTGGGATCACTCACTACTCATAAAGCACCCTGGGATCACTCACTACTCATAAAGCACCCTGAGATCACTCACTACTCATAAAGCACCCTGGGATCACTCACTACTCATAGAGCACCCTGGGATCACTCACTACTCATAAAGCACCCTGGGATCACTCACTACTCATAAAGCACCCTGGGATCACTCACTACTCATAAAGCACCCTGGGATCACTCACTACTCATAAAGCACCCTGGGATCACTCACTATTCATAAAGCACCCTGAGATCACTCACTATTCATAAAGCACCCTGGGATCACTCACTACTCATAAAGCACCCTGGGATCACTCACTATTCATAAAGCACCCTGAGATCACTCACTACTCATAGAGCACCCTGGGATCACTCACTACTCATAAAGCACCCTGAGATCACTCACTACTCATAGAGCACCCTGGGATCACTCACTACTCATAAAGCACCCTGGGATCACTCACTACTCATAAAGCACCCTGGGATCACTACTCACTACATAAAGCACCCTGGGATCACTACTCACTACTCCTAAAGCACCCTGGGATCACTCACTACTCATAAAGCACCCTGGGATCACTCACTACTCATAGAGCACCCTGGGATCACTACTCACTACTCATAGAGCACCCTGGGATCACTCACTACTCATAATGCACCCTGGGATCACTCACTACTCATAAAGCACCCTGGGATCACTCACTATTCATAAAGCACCCTGGGATCACTCACTACTCATAAAGCACCCTGGGATCACTCACTACTCATAATGCACCCTGGGATCACTCACTACTCATAAAGCACCCTGGGATCACTCACTACTCATAAAGCACCCTGGGATCACTCACTACTCATAAAGCACCCTGGGATCACTCACTACTCATAAAGCACCCTGGGATCACTCACTACTCATAATGCACCCTGGGATCACTCACTACTCATAAAGCACCCTGGGATCACTCACTACTCATAAAGCACCCTGGGATCACTCACTACTCATAAAGCACCCTGGGATCACTCACTACTCATAGAGCACCCTGGGATCACTCACTACTCATAAAGCACACTGCGATCACTCACTATTCATAAAGCAAATGTACAACTTTTAATATTCAAAAACCGCCCAGTTTTACTGTGATAAATACTGTGATATAATTTTTGGCCATATCGCCCAGCCCTAGGCTAGAGCTGCCTCTTTCTACGAGACAGTAACCCGGACGCTAATAACATCCTGCTATGCTTCAAGACGAACCATCAAACAGGCAGTGTCAATGCAGTCTATCCTGTCTGTCCTGTCTTCCCTATATGTCCTGTCTGTCCTGTCTTCCCTATATGTCTGTCTGTCCTGTCTTCCCTGTCTGTCCTGTCTTCCCTATATGTCATGTCTGTCATGTCTGTCATGTCTTCCCTGTCTGTCATGTCTGTCCTGTCTGTCCTGTCTTCCCTATATGTCATGTCTCTCCTGTCTTCCCTGTCTGTCCTGTCTTCCCTATATGCCCTGTCTGTCCTGTCTGCCCTGTCTGCCCTGTCTGCCCTGTCTGCCCTGTCTGTCCTGTCTTCCCTGTCTGTCTGCCCTGTCTGTCCTGTCTTCCCTATATGTCATGCCTGTCCTGTCTGTCCTGTCTTCCCTATATGTCCTGTCTGTCCTGTCTTCCCTGTCTGTCCTGTCTTCCCTATATGTCCTGTATGTCCTGTCCTGTCTGTATGTCCTGTCTTCCCTATATGTCCTGTATGTCCTGTCCTGTCTGTCTTGTCCTGTCTCTGTCCTGTCTGTATGTCCTGTCTCTGTCCTGTCTGTCTGTCCTGTCCTGTCTGTCTGTCTGTCTGTCTTGTTGTTCCTCTTTATACACTGAGTATGGTTACATGCTATAATACGATTATTAAGTCAGATGAATATAATAGTTTGATTTAAACGTTCACTTGCTGTGCAAGAATAACGATTTCCCTAACAATCCTGAAATCAGGCTACCCGAGGGGACTTCGGCAATCAATTTAAGTTATACCACAGCGCCAATGTTATTTATGTGAAGCATATTTTATTCTGAATTCAGACATATAAAGTTTCTATGTGGGAACTATTTTTAATTCTTAATTTTCCTAACTGTTTTCTGAACTTTTGTCACAAAACAAAAAGGGAACTCCGTCTGCTCGAGCCACAATAGACCGCTGTAACTCTGAAGGCGGTTACATAATAATCACAAAGATGGCTCAGAAAACCAGGTGTTTTAATATGTTTACTTCCAGTATCACCTTACGCAGATTAAGATGTTTTCATGACTAATGCTCTGCCTACTGCCAGCATCAGTTTGACCTCTAATGATTAGTAACCGTAGTAACCGAGGCCTAAGCTGATCAAATGTCTGGTTTATATGTTGAACAATAGTATATACATTATACTGTACTGAACAATAGTATGTATATTATACTGTACTGAACAATAGTATGTATATTATACTATACTGAACAATAGTATGTATATTATACTATACTGAACAATAGTATATATATTATACTATACTGAACAATAGTATGTATATTATACTATACTGAACAATAGTATGTATATTATACTATACTGAACAATAGTATGTATATTATACTATACTGAACAATAGTATGTATATTATACTATACTGAACAATAGTATGTATATTATACTATACTGAACAATAGTATGTATATTATACTATACTGAACAATAGTATGTATATTATACTATACTGAACAATAGTATGTATATTATACTATACTGAACAATAGTATGTATATTATACTATACTGAACAATAGTATGTATATTATACTATACTGAACAATAGTATGTATATTATACTATACTGAACAATAGTATGTATATTATACTATACTGAACAATAGTATGTATATTATACTATACTGAACAATAGTATGTATATTATACTATACTGAACAATAGTATGTATATTATACTGTACTGAACAATAGTATATATATTATACTGTACTGAACAATAGTATATATATTATACTATACTGAACAATAGTATATATATTATATTATACTGAATAGTATATATATTATACTATACTGAACAATAGTATATACATTATACTGTACTGAATAGTATATATATTATACTATACTGAACAATAGTATATATATTATACTATACTGAACAATAGTATGTATATTATACTGTACTGAACAATAGTATATATATTATACTATACTGAACAATAGTATATATATTATACTATACTGAACAATAGTATATATATTATATTATACTGAATAGTATATATATTATACTATACTGAACAATAGTATATATATTATACTGTACTGAACAATAGTATGTATATTATACTATACTGAACAATAGTATATATATTATACTATACTGAACAATAGTATATATATTATATTATACTGAATAGTATATATATTATACTATACTGAACAATAGTATATATATTATACTATACTGAACAATAGTATATATATTATATTATACTGAATAGTATATATATTATACTATACTGAACAATAGTATATATATTATATTATACTGAATAGTATATATATTATACTATACTGAACAATAGTATGTATATTATACTGTACTGAACAATAGTATATATATATATATATATATATATATATATATATATATATATATATATATATATATATATATATTATACTATACTGAACAATAGTATATATATTATATTATACTGAATAGTATATACATTATACTATACTGAACAATAGTATGTATATTATACTATACTGAACAATAGTATGTATATTATACTGTACTGAACAATAGTATATATATATATATATATATATATATATATTATACTATACTGAACAATAGTATATATATTATATTATACTGAATAGTATATACATTATACTATACTGAACAATAGTATGTATATTATACTATACTGAACAATAGTATGTATATTATACTATACTGAACAATAATATATAAATGCAACATGTAAAGTGTTGGTCCTGTGTTTCATGAGCTGAATGAAATAAA
>NC_143025.1:93815000-93915000 GCF_057628025.1 Oncorhynchus mykiss
AGAAGCTGTCTTAATTAAAGTGTGGGGTTTCTAGTGGGGGGATATAGGTAGCACTCAGGAGGACATCATTTACATTCAAACGGCTCTCCTGTGAAGTCGGGACTTGCGACATACGCCTAGTTTCCTGAATCGGGTAACATATCTTGCTGTCTGATATGGGGGAGGCCTATATAGTGTGTGGTCAGGGTTTGGGGGGGGTATTAGCTGATTGGGGTGTGGCTGGGGATGCTGTGGTCTGGGTGTAGGTCCTCTGGGCGTGGGTTCTCTCGGTGCAGGTCTTTCAGGAGGAGGTCTTGCAGGTCTGGGAGGGTCTCCAGCTGGTCTGGGTTGGGTGCCCGTTGCTCTGTTGCTCCTGTGTGAGGTGCTGGGGCTGTGGTTGAGGGTGACGTCCTTCAGGGTCCTGGCAAAAAGTTGGGATTGCTGTCTTGTAGAGGTGGACCTGGTCATAGAGGCTGTTCTAGTCCAGGGTGGACCTGGTCATAGAGGCTGTTCTAGTCCAGGGTGGACCTGGTCATAGAGGCTGTTCTAGTCCAGGGTGGACCTGGTCATAGAGGCTGTTCTAGTCCAGGGTGGACCTGGTCATAGAGGCTGTTCTAGTCCAGGGTGGACCTGGTCATAGAGCCTGTTCTAGTCCAGGGTGGACCTGGTCATAGAGGCTGTTCTAGTCCAGGGTGGACCTGGTCATAGAGGCTGTTCTAGTCCAGGGTGGACCTGGTCATAGAGGCTGTTCTAGTCCAGGGTGGACCTGGTCATAGAGGCTGTTCTAGTCCACGGTGGACCTGGTCATAGAGGCTGTTCTAGTCCAGGGTGAACCTGGTTATAGAGGCTGTTCTAGTCCAGGGTGGACCTGGTCATAGAGGCTGTTTTAGTCCAGGGTGGACCTGGTCATAGAGGCTGTTCTTGTCCAGGGTGGACCTGGTTATAGAGGCTGTTCTAGTCCAGGGTGGACCTGGTCATAGAGGCTGTTCTAGTCCAGGGTGGACCTGGTCATAGAGGCTGTTCTAGTCCAGGGTGGACCTGGTCATAGAGGCTGTTCTAGTCCAGGGTGGAGTGGTGGACCTGGTCATAGAGGCTGTTCTAGTCCAGGGTGGACCTGGTCATAGAGGCTGTTCTAGTCCAGGGTGGAGTGGTGGGAAACGCTTGCATTCACCAGCTGTATGGTGGCAGGGAGAAAGTGTTTTGATGGCAGAGTTCAGCTTTAGTCCCTCTCTCTCTTGGTAGAGTTCAGCTTTAGTCCCTCCTCCTCCTCTCTCTTGGTAGAGTTCAGCATTAGTCCCTCCTCCTCCTCCTCTCTCTTGGTAGAGTTCAGCTTTAGTCCCTCCTCCTCCTCTCTCTTGGTAGAGTTCAGCTTTAGTCCCTCCTCCTCCTCTCTCTTGTTAGAGTTCAGCTTTAGTCCCTCCTCCTCCTCTCTCTTGTTAGAGTTCAGCTTTAGTCCCTCCTCCTCCTCTCTCTTGGTAGAGTTCAGCTTTAGTCCCTCCTCCTCCTCTCTCTTGTTAGAGTTCAGCTTTAGTCCCTCCTCCTCCTCTCTCTTGGTAGAGTTCAGCTTTAGTCCCTCCTCCTCCTCTCTCTTGGTAGAGTTCAGCTTTAGTCCCTCCTCCTCCTCCTCTCTCTTGATGGTAGAGTTCAGCTTTAGTCCCTCCTCCTCCTCTCTCTTGGTAGAGTTCAGCTTTAGTCCCTCCTCCTCTCTCTTGGTAGAGTTCAGCTTTGCTCTCTCGCTGTCTCTCACTCTCTCTGTCTCGTTCTCTCTCTCTCTCTCATTCTCGCTCGCTCTCTCTCTCGCTCATTCTCTCGCTCGTTCTCTCGCTCTCGATCTCTCGCCCTATCACATAGTGCTTGAGGTACTTTAAGCACTTAATTTTGGAAATTCAAGTACTGGATTATCTTGAAAACCAGACATTATCTCAAGTTGGTACTTCAAAAGTACTTGATTTATAATGAGGAGAACAGAAAACGATTGAATATGTTCATATGAAAAATGTATTGTAGCAGACTACTGAGTTTTATTTCCCCACGTGTTTCGCTCTCTTGTTGTCGCTCATTCTACCCACAATGCCACTCAGGTACAGAACTGACTGATTAGGTACCGCCAAATGTTCCATTGGGAGCTGAAATGCCGGGCAAATGTGGATCCTGTCTGGCAGGATGTTGATGTTTATGAATGGGTTTTACCCAACCAGGGATGTAGTGGAAAGGAAATGTGGATCCTGTCTGGCAGGATATTGATGTTTATGAATGGGTTTTACCCAACCAGGGATGTAGTGGAAAGGAAATGTGGATCCTGTCTGGCAGGATATTGATGTTTATGAATGGGTTTTACCCAACCAGGGATGTAGTGGAAAGGAAATGGCTTTTACTCACTGTTTTATTTTGTTAATGATAGTTTAGCCACTAATTATTGCATTCCCGGTGTTCATCTCTCTCTCGATGGTAGCGTTCAGCTTTAGTTCCTCCTCCTCCTCCTCTCTCTTGGTAGAGTTCAGCTTTAGTCCCTCCTCCTCTCTCTTGGTAGAGTTCAGCTTTAGTCCCTCCTCCTCCTCTCTCTTGGTAGAGTTCAGCTTTAGTCCCTCCTCCTCCTCTCTCTTGGTAGAGTTCAGCTTTAGTCCCTCCTCCTCCTCTCTCTTGGTAGAGTTCAGCTTTAGTCCCTCCTCCTCCTCTCTCTTGGTAGAGTTCAGCTTTAGTCCCTCCTCCTCTCTCTTGATGGTAGAGTTCAGCTTTAGTCCCTCCTCCTCCTCTCTCTCTTGATGGTAGCGTTCAGCTTTAGTCCCTTCTCTCTCTCTTGATGGTAGCGTTCAGCTTTAGTCCCTCCTCTCTCTTGATGGTAGAGTTCAGCTTTAGTCCCTCCTCCTCTCTCTCTCTCTCTCTCTCTTGATGGTAGAGTTCAGCTTTAGTCCCTCCTCTCTCTCTTGATGGTAGAGTTCAGCTTTAGTCCCTCCTCTCTCTTGATGGTAGAGTTCAGCTTTAGTCCCTCCTCTCTCTTGATGGTCGAGTTCAGCTTTAGTCCCTCCTCTCTCTTGATGGTAGAGTTCAGCTTTAGTCCCTCCTCCTCCCCCCTCTCTCTCTTGATGGTAGAGTTCAGCTTTAGGCCCTCCTCCTCCCCTCTCTCTCTCTTGATGGTAGAGTTCAGCTTTAGTCCCTCTCTCTCTCTCTTGACGGTAGAGTTCAGCTTTAGTCCGTCTCTCTCTCTCTTGATGGTAGAGTTCAGCTTTAGTCCGTCTCTCTCTCTCTTGATGGTAGAGTTCAGCTTTAGTCCCTCCTCTCTCTTGATGGTAGAGTTCAGCTTTAGTCCCTCCTCTCTCTCTTGATGGTAGAGTTCAGCTTTAGTCCCTCCTCTCTTGATGGGAGAGTTCAGCTTTAGTCCCTCCTCCTCTCTCTCTCTCTCTTGATGGTAGAGTTCAGCTTTAGTCCCTACTCTGTCTCTTGATGGTAGAGTTCAGCTTTAGTCCCTCCTCTCTCTTGATGGTAGAGTTCAGCTTTAGTCCCTCCTCTCTCTTGATGGTAGAGTTCAGCTTTAGTCCCTCCTCCTCCCCCCTCTCTCTCTTGATGGTAGAGTTCAGCTTTAGGCCCTCCTCCTCCCCTCTCTCTCTCTTGATGGTAGAGTTCCGCTTTAGTCCCTCTCTCTCTCTCTTGATGGTAGAGTTCAGCTTTAGTCCCTCCTCTCTCGATGGTAGAGTTCAGCTTTAGTCCCTCCTCCTCCCCCATCTCTCTCTCTCTTGGTAGAGTTCAGCTTTAGTCCCTCTCTCTCTTGATGGTAGAGTTCAGCTTTAGTCCCTCCTCTCTCTCTTGATGGTAGAGTTCAGATTTAGTCCCTCCTCTCGCTCTCTCTTGGTAGAGTTCAGATTTAGTCCCTCCTCTCTCTCTCTTGGTAGAGTTCAGCTTTAGTCCCTCCTCTCTCTCTTGATGGTAGAGTTCAGATTTAGTCCCTCCTCTCTTTTGATGGTAGAGTTCAGCTTTAGTCCCTCCTCCTCCCCTCTCTCTCTTGATGGTAGAGTTCAGCTTTAGTCCCTCCCCCTCCCCTCTCTCTCTCTCTTGATGGTCGAGTTCAGCTTTAGTCCCTTCTCTCTCTCTTGATGGAAGAGTTCAGCTTTAGTCCCTCCTCTCTCTCTCTCTTGATGGTAGAGTTCAGCTTTAGTCCCTCCTCCTCTCCTCTCTCTCTCGATGGTAGAGTTCAGCTTTAGTCCCTCCTCCTCCCCCCTCTCTCTCTCTTGGTAGAGTTCAGCTTTAGTCCCTCTCTCTCTTGATGGTAGAGTTCAGCTTTAGTCCCTCCTCTCTCTCTTGATGGTAGAGTTCAGCTTTAGTCCCTCCTCCTCTCCTCTCTCTCTCGATGGTAGAGTTCAGCTTTAGTCCCTCCTCCTCCCCCCTCTCTCTCTCTTGGTAGAGTTCAGCTTTAGTCCCTCTCTCTCTTGATGGTAGAGTTCAGCTTTAGTCCCTCCTCCTCCCCTCTCTCTCTCGATGGTAGAGTTCAGCTTTAGTCCCTCCTCCTCCCCTCTCTCTCTCGATGGTAGAGTTCAGCTTTAGTCCCTCCTCCTCCCCTCTCTCTCTCTTGATGGCAGAGTTCAGCTTTAGTCGCTCCTCTCGCTCCCTCTCTCCTTCCCACCGATCCCCATCTCCTCCACACTCTCTCTCAATTTAATGTCAGTTGTAAGGTCTTTATTGGCATGGGAAACATGAAATGTTAACATTTCTAAAGCAAGTGAAGTCCCCCCAATCTTTCTCAGGTCAATTCAAGGGGCTTTATTGGCATGGGAAACATATGTTAACGTTTCCTGTCTCTCTCTCTCTCTCTCTCTCAGTATTGCTGCAGCTGGCCAGTGATGCCTTTCCCAGAGACATGACCCTGTCTCTGGCCTATCTCCTGGCCCTGCCGCAGGTAACACACACGCTCTGCTCTCTGATTGGTCAGTTACATTCATCCGTATGCTGACCTCTTTTCACCTGTATACTCCTCCCCGGTACCCCCCCCCCCCCTCAGGTCCTGGATGCTAACAGGTGTTTTGAGATGCAGTCCCACTCGGCCCTGTCCCTGCAGCTAGCAGCCTACTACTATAGTCTACAGATCTACAACCACCTGGTCCCATGCCTCAAGGCCAACACACACACTCTCTACAGGGTGAGTACACGGTGTGTTTGAGGTGTGTGTAGTGCAGCCTACTACTATAGTCTACAGATCTACAACCACCTGGTCCCATGCCTCAAGGCCAACACACACACTCTCTACAGGGTGAGTACACGGTGTGTTTGAGGTGTGTTTGAGGTGTGTTTGAGGTGTGTTTGAGGTGTGTTTGAGGTGTGTTTGAGGTGTGTTTGAGGTGTGTTTGAGGTGTGTTTGAGGTGTGTTTGAGGTGTGTTTGAGGTGTGTTTGAGGTGTGTTTGAGGTGTGTTTGAGGTGTATTTGAGGTGTGTTTGAGCTGTGTTTGAGCTGTGTTTGAGCTGTGTGTAGTTCAGCCTACTACTATAGCCATAGGTGTGGTGTCTAATGAGCTAAGCTTCCCAAAACGTTCAATAGAACCTACGGGGTTCTACGTTGTTGATAGTGTCGTATTAAACGGACCTACGGGGTTCTACGTTGTTGATAGTGTCGTATTAAACGGACCTACGGGGTTCTACGTTGTTGATAGTGTCGTATTAAACGGACCTACGGGGTTCTACGTTGTTGATAGTGTCGTATTAAACGGACCTACGGGGTTCTACATTGTTGATAGTGTCGTATGAAACGGACCTACGGGGTTCTACGTTGTTGATAGTGTCGTAGGAAATGGACCTACGGGGTTCTACGTTGTTGATAGTGTTGTAGGAAACGGACCTAGAAGGTTCTACGTTGTTGATAGTGTCGTATGAAACGGACCTACGGGGTTCTACGTTGTTGATAGTGTCGTAGGAAACGGACCTACGGGGTTCTACGTTGTTGATAGTGTCGTATGAAACGGACCTACGGGGTTCTACGTTGTTGATAGTGTCGTATGAAACGGACCTACGGGGTTCTACGTTGTTGATAGTGTCGTATGAAACGGACCTACGGGGTTCTACGTTGTTGATAGTGTCGTATGAAACGGACCTACGGGGTTCTACGTTGTTGATAGTGTCGTATGAAACGGACCTACGGGGTTCTACGTTGTTGATAGTGTCGTATGAAACGGACCTACGGGGTTCTACGTTGTTGATAGTGTCGTAGGAAATGGACCTACGGGGTTCTACGTTGTTGATAGTATTGTAGGAAACGGACCTACGGGGTTCTACGTTGTTGATAGTGTTGTAGGAAACGGACCTAGAAGGTTCTACGTTGTTGATAGTGTCGTATGAAACGGACCTACGGGGTTCTACGTTGTTGATACTGTCGTATTAAACGGTACTATGGGGTTCTACATTGTTGATTGTTGATAGCTGCAGGCAGAACAGTTGAAACTGGAGCAGCAGCACGGCCAGGTGTACTGGGGACAGCTAGGAGTCATCAGGTCAGGTAGTCCTGAGGGATGTTCCTAGGGCTCATGTCCTGAGAGAGAGAGGACTGGATAATACAGGAGAAGTACTCCTGATATAACAAACTGACCCTATGCCCCCCAACACATAAACTATTGCAGCATAAATACTGGAGGCTGAGACAGGAGGGGACGGGAGACACTGTGGCCCCATCCGAGGACACCCCCGGACAGGGCCAAACAGGCAGGATATAACCCCACCCACTTTGCCAAAGCACCGCCCCCACACCACTAGAGGGATATCTTCAACCACCCCATGTTTCATTGAAATGTACAGCTGTGTGTCATCCGCATAGCAGTGAAAGTTAACATTGTTTCCAAATGACATCACCAAGAGGTAAAATATATAGTGAAAAGAATAGTGGTCCTAAAACGGAACCTTGAGGAACACCGAAATCTACAGTTGATTTGTCAGAGGACAAACCATCCACAGAGACAAACTGATATCTTTCCGACAGATAAGATCTAAACCAGGCCAGAACTTGTCCCTGTAGACCAATTAGGGTTTCCAATCTCTCCAAAAGAATGTGGTGATCGATGGTATCAAAAGCAGCACTAAGGTCTAGGAGCACGAGGACAGATGCAGAGCCTCGGTCTGATGCCATTAAAAGGTAATTTACCACCTTCACAAGTGCCGTCTCAGTGCTATGATGGGGTCTAAAACCAGACTGAAGCATTTCATATACATTGTTTGTCTTCAGGAAGGCAGTGAGTTGCTGCGCAACAGCCTTTTCTAAAATTTTTGAGAGGAATGGAAGATTCGATATAGGCCGATAGTTTTTTATATTTTCTGGGTCAAGGTTTGGCTTTTTCAAGAGAGGCTTTATTACTGCCACTTTTAGTGAGTTTGGTACACATCCAGTGGATAGAGAGACGTTTATTATGTTCAACATAGGAGGGCCAAGCACAGGAAGAAGCTCTTTCAGTAGTTTAGTTGGAATAGGGTCCAGTATGCAGCTTGAAGGTTTAGAGGCCATGATTATTTTCCTCATTGTGTCGAGAGATATGGTACTAAAACACTTGAGCGTCTCTCTTGATCCTAGGTCCTGGCAGAGTTGTGCAGACTCAGGACAACTGAGCTTTGGAGAAATACGCAGATTTAAAGAGGAGTCCATAATTAGCTTTCTAATGATCATGATCTTTTCCTCAAAGAAGTGTATGAATTCATCACTGCTGATGTGAAAGCTGTCCTCTCTTGGGGAATACTGCTTTTTAGTTAGCTTTGCGACAGTATCAAACATAAATGTTGGATTCTTCTTATCATCCACTTTCCGTCCTCTTCTCAACTCCTCCATTTTGACTGAATTTATCAGGTTGTTTATCAGTGGTATTCTGTGGTGGTAGGGGTTGTTTATCAGTGGTATTCTGTGGTGGTAGGGGTTGTTTATCAGTGGTATTCTGTGGTGGTAGGGGTTGTTATCAGTGGTATTCTGTGGTGGTAGGGGTTGTTATCAGTGGTGTTCTGTGGTGGTGGGGGTTGTTGTTTATCAGTGGTATTCTGTGGTGGTAGGGGTTGTTGTTTATCAGTGGTATTCTGTGTTGGTAGGGGTTGTTTATCAGTGGTATTCTGTGGTGTTGGGGGTTGTTGTTTATCAGTGGTATTCTGTGGTGGTAGGGGTTGTTTATCAGTGGTATTCTGTGGTGGTAGGGGTTGTTTATCAGTGTTATTCTGTGGTGGTAGGGGTTGTTGTTGATCAGTGGTATTCTGTGGTGGTAGGGGTTGTTATCAGTGGTATTCTGTGGTGGTAGGGGTTGTTTATCAGTGGTATTCTGTGATGGTAGGGGTTGTTATCAGTGGTATTCTGTGGTGGTAGGGGTTGTTTATCAGTGGTATTCTGTGATGGTAGGGGTTGTTTATCAGTGGTATTCTGTTGTGGTAGGGCTTGCCAGTTCTTTGTTCTGTTCTTAAGCTGCTCCTTCTTGATGAGACATGATTGTCTTTACTGTGGCACACACTGGCGTGCACACAGACACGCTGGCACTCACACACTGGCACTCACACACTGGCACGCTGCACTTTCTCTGTCTCTCACTCACTGTCTCTCTCTCTCTCTCTCTTTCTCTCTTTCTCTCTCTCTCTCTTTCTCTCTCTCTCTCTCTCTCTCTTTCTCTCTCTCTCTCTTTCTCTCTCTCTCTCTCACTGTCTCTCTCTCTCTCTCTCTCTCACTGTCTCTCTCTCTAGTCTCTCTCTCTCTAGTCTCTCTCTCTCAATTCAATTCAAGGGCTTTATTGGCATGGGAAACATGTGTTAACATTGCCAAAGCAAGTGAGGTAGATACTATATAAAAGTGAAATAAACAATACAAATTAATAGTGAACATTACACATAGAGAGGTTTCAAAACAATAAAGACATTACAAATGTCATATTATATATATATATATATACTGCTCAAAAAAATAAAGGGAACACTTAAACAACACAATGTAACTCAGGACCACAACCCACTACTGGGAGAGAACAGGACCCAGTAGTGGGTTGTGGTCCTGTTCCCTCCCAGTAGTGGGTTGTGGTCCTGTTCCCTCCCAGTAGTGGGTTGTGGTCCTGTTCCCTCCCAGTAGTGGGTTGTGGTCCTGTTCCCTCCCAGTAGTGGGTTGTGGTCCTGTTCCCTGTAGTGGGTTGTGATCCTGTTCCCTCCCTGTAGTGGGTTGTGGTCCTGTTCCCTCCCAGTAGTGGGTTGTGGTCCTGTTCCCTCCCAGTAGTGGGTTGTGATCCTGTTCCCTCCCAGTAGTGGGTTGTGGGCCTGTTCCCTCCCAGTAGTGGGTTGTGGTCCTGTTCCCTCCCAGTAGTGGGTTGTGGTCCTGTTCCCTCCCAGTAGTGGGTTGTGGTCCTGTTCCCTCCCAGTAGTGGGTTGTGATCCTGTTCCCTCCCAGTAGTGGGTTGTGGTCCTGTTCCCTCCCAGTAGTGGGTTGTGGTCCTGTTCCCTCCCAGTAGTGGGTTGTGGTCCTGTTCCCTCCCAGTAGTGGGTTGTGATCCTGTTCCCTCCCAGTAGTGGGTTGTGGGCCTGTTCCCTCCCAGTAGTGGGTTGTGGTCCTGTTCCCATTAGTGGGTTGTGGTCCTGTTCCCTCCCAGTAGTGGGTTGTGGTCCTGTTCCCTGTAGTGGGTTGTGATCCTGTTCCCTCCCAGTAGTGGGTTGTGGTCCTGTTCCCTCCCAGTAGTGGGTTGTGGTCCTGTTCCCTCCCATTAGTGGGTTGTGGTCCTGTTCTCTCCCAGTAGTGGGTTGTGGTCCTGTTCTCTCCCAGTAGTGGGTTGTGGTCCTGTTCCCAGTAGTGGGTTGTGGTCCTGTTCCCTCCCAGTAGTGGGTTGTGATCCTGTTCCCTCCCTGTAGTGGGTTGTGGTCCTGTTCCCTCCCAGTAGTGGGTTGTGGTCCTGTTCCCTCCCAGTAGTGGGTTGTGATCCTGTTCCCTCCCTGTAGTGGGTTGTGGTCCTGTTCCCTCCCAGTAGTGGGTTGTGGTCCTGTTCCCTCCCAGTAGTGGCTTGTGGTCCTGTTCCCTGTAGTGGGTTGTGGTCCTGTTCCCTCCCAGTAGTGGGTTGTGGTCCTGTTCCCTCCCAGTAGTGGGTTGTGATCCTGTTCCCTCCCAGTAGTAGTGGGTTGTGGTCCTGTTCCCTCCCAGTAGTGGGTTGTGGGCCTGTTCCCTCCCAGTAGTGGGTTGTGGTCCTGTTCCCAGTAGTGGGTTGTGGTCCTGTTCCCTACCAGTAGTGGGTTGTGGTCCTGTTCCCTCCCAGTAGTGGGTTGTGGTCCTGTTCCCTCCCAGTAGTGGGTTGTGATCCTGTTCCCAGTAGTGAGTTGTGGTCCTGTTCCCTGTAGTGGGTTGTGGTCCTGTTCCCTCCCAGTAGTGGGTTGTGGTCCTGTTCCCTACCAGTAGTGGGTTGTGGTCCTGTTCCCTCCCAGTAGTGGGTTGTGGTCCTGTTCCCTCCCAGTAGTGGGTTGTGATCCTGTTCCCAGTAGTGAGTTGTGGTCCTGTTCCCTGTAGTGGGTTGTGGTCCTGTTCCCTCCCAGTAGTGGGTTGTGGTCCTGTTCCCTCCCAGTAGTGGGTTGTGGTCCTGTTCCCTCCCAGTAGTGGGTTGTGGTCCTGTTCCCTCCCAGTAGTGGGTTGGGATCCTGTTCCCTCCCAGTAGTGGGTTGGGATCCTGTTCCCTCCCAGTAGTGGGTTGTGGTCCTGTTCCCTCCATGTAGTGGGTTGTGGTCCTGTTCCCTCCCAGTAGTGGGTTGTGGTCCTGTTCCCAGTAGTGGGTTGTGATCCTGTTCCCAGTAGTGGGTTGTGATCCTGTTCCCAGTAGTGGGTTGTGATCCTGTTCCCAGTAGTGGGTTGTGGTCCTGTTCCCAGTAGTGGGTTGTGGTCCTGTTCCCTCCCAGTAGTGGGTTGTGGTCCTGTTCCCAGTAGTGGGTTGTGGTCCTGTTCCCTCCCAGTAGTGGGTTGTGGGCCTGTTCCCTCCCAGTAGTGGGTTGTGGTCCTGTTCCCAGTAGTGGGTTGTGGTCCTGTGCCCTCCCAGTAGTGGGTCGTGGTCCTGTTCCCAGTAGTGGGTTGTGGTCCTGTTCCCTCCCAGTAGTGGGTTGTGATCCTGTTCCCTCCCAGTAGTGGGTTGTGGTCCTGTTCCCTCCCAGTAGTGGGTTGTGATCCTGTTCCCAGTAGTGGGTTGTGATCCTGTTCCCAGTAGTGGGTTGTGATCCTGTTCCCTCCCAGTCGTGGGTTGTGGTCCTGTTCCCAGTAGTGGGTTGTGGTCCTGTTCCCTCCCAGTAGTGGGTTGTGGTCCTGTTCCCTCCCAGTAGTGGGTTGTGGTCCTGTTCCCAGTAGTGGGTTGTGATCCTGTTCCCAGTAGTGGGTTGTGGTCCTGTTCCCTCCCAGTAGTGGGTTGTGGTCCTGTTCCCTCCCAGTAGTGGGTTGTGGTCCTGTTCCCTCCCAGTAGTGGGTTGTGGTCCTGTTCCCTCCCAGTAGTGGGTTGTGATCCTGTTCCCAGTAGTGGGTTGTGGTCCTGTTCCCTCCCAGTAGTGGGTTGTGGTCCTGTTCCCAGTAGTGGGTTGTGGTCCTGTTCCCTCCCAGTAGTGGGTTGTGATCCTGTTCCCTGTAGTGGGTTGTGATCCTGTTCCCTCCCAGTAGTGGGTTGTGGTCCTGTTCCCAGTAGTGGGTTGTGGTCCTGTTCCCTCCCAGTAGTGGGTTGTGGTCCTGTTCCCTCCCAGTAGTGGGTTGTGATCCTGTTCCCAGTAGTGGGTTGTGGTCCTGTTCCCTCCCAGTAGTGGGTTGTGGTCCTGTTCCCAGTAGTGGGTTGTGGTCCTGTTCCCTCCCAGTAGTGGGTTGTGGTCTTGTTCCCTCCCAGTAGTGGGTTGTGGTCCTGTTCCCAGTAGTGGGTTGTGGTCCTGTTCCCTCCCAGTAGTGGGTTGTGATCCTGTTCCCTGTAGTGGGTTGTGATCCTGTTCCCTCCCAGTAGTGGGTTGTGGTCCTGTTCCCAGTAGTGGGTTGTGGTCCTGTTCCCTCCCAGTAGTGGGTTGTGGTCCTGTTCCCTCCCAGTAGTGGGTTGTGGTCCTGTTCCCTCCCAGTAGTGGGTTGTGATCCTGTTCCCAGTAGTGGGTTGTGGTCCTGTTCCCTCCCAGTAGTGGGTTGTGGTCCTGTTCCCAGTAGTGGGTTGTGGTCCTGTTCCCTCCCAGTAGTGGGTTGTGATCCTGTTCCCTCCCAGTAGTGGGTTGTGATCCTGTTCCCTCCCAGTAGTGGGTTGTGGTCCTGTTCCCAGTAGTGGGTTGTGGTCCTGTTCCCAGTAGTGGGTTGTGGTCCTGTTCCCTCCCAGTAGTGGGTTGTGGTCCTGTTCCCAGTAGTGGGTTGTGATCCTGTTCCCAGTAGTGGGTTGTTGTCCTGTTCCCTGTAGTGGGTTGTGGTCCTGTTCCCTCCCAGTAGTGGGTTGTGATCCTGTTCCCTGTAGTGGGTTGTGGTCCTGTTCCCTCCCAGTAGTGGGTTGTGATCCTGTTCCCTGTAGTGGGTTGTGGTCCTGTTCCCTCCCAGTAGTGGGTTGTGGTCCTGTTCCCAGTAGTGGGTTGTGATCCTGTTCCCAGTAGTGGGTTGTGGTCCTGTTCCCTGTAGTGGGTTGTGGTCCTGTTCCCTCCCAGTAGTGGGTTGTGATCCTGTTCCCTGTAGTGGGTTGTGATCCTGTTCCCAGTAGTGGGTTGTGATCCTGTTCCCTGTAGTGGGTTGTGATCCTGTTCCCAGTAGTGGGTTGTGGTCCTGTTCCCTGTAGTGGGTTGTGGTCCTGTTCCCTCCCAGTAGTGGGTTGTGATCCTGTTCCCTGTAGTGGGTTGTGATCCTGTTCCCAGTAGTGGGTTGTGATCCTGTTCCCTGTAGTGGGTTGTGATCCTGTTCCCTGTAGTGGGTTGTGATCCTGTTCCCTGTAGTGGGTTGTGATCCTGTTCCCAGTAGTGGGTTGTGATCCTGTTCCCTGTAGTGGGTTGTGATCCTGTTCCCTGTTGTGATCCTGTTCCCTGTAGTGGGTTGTGATCCTGTTCCCTGTAGTGGGTTGTGATCCTGTTCCCAGTAGTGGGTTGTGATCCTGTTCCCTGTAGTGGGTTGTGATCCTGTTCCCAGTAGTGGGTTGTGATCCTGTTCCCAGTAGTGGGTTGTGATCCTGTTCCCTGTAGTGGGTTGTGATCCTGTTCCCAGTAGTGGGTTGTGATCCTGTTCCCTGTAGTGGGTTGTGATCCTGTTCCCTGTAGTGGGTTGTGATCCTGTTCCCAGTAGTGGGTTGTGATCCTGTTCCCTGTAGTGGGTTGTGATCCTGTTCCCTGTAGTGGGTTGTGATCCTGTTCCCTGTAGTGGGTTGTGATCCTGTTCCCTGTAGTGGGTTGTGATCCTGTTCCCTGTAGTGGGTTGTGATCCTGTTCCCAGTAGTGGGTTGTGATCCTGTTCCCAGTAGTGGGTTGTGATCCTGTTCCCAGTAGTGGGTTGTGATCCTGTTCCCAGTAGTGGGTTGTGATCCTGTTCCCAGTAGTGGGTTGTGATCCTGTTCCCAGTAGTGGGTTGTGATCCTGTTCCCAGTAGTGGGTTGTGATCCTGTTCCCTGTAGTGGGTTGTGATCCTGTTCCCAGTAGTGGGTTGTGATCCTGTTCCCTGTAGTGGGTTGTGATCCTGTTCCCAGTAGTGGGTTGTGATCCTGTTCCCAGTAGTGGGTTGTGATCCTGTTCCCAGTAGTGGGTTGTGATCCTGTTCCCAGTAGTGGGTTGTGATCCTGTTCCCAGTAGTGGGTTGTGATCCTGTTCCCAGTAGTGGGTTGTGATCCTGTTCCCAGTAGTGGGTTGTGATCCTGTTCCCTGTAGTGGGTTGTGATCCTGTTCCCTGTAGTGGGTTGTGATCCTGTTCCCAGTAGTGGGTTGTGATCCTGTTCCCTGTAGTGGGTTGTGATCCTGTTCCCAGTAGTGGGTTGTGATCCTGTTCCCAGTAGTGGGTTGTGGTCCTGTTCCCTGTAGTGGGTTGTGATCCTGTTCCCAGTAGTGGGTTGTGATCCTGTTCCCAGTAGTGGGTTGTGATCCTGTTCCCAGTAGTGGGTTGTGATCCTGTTCCCAGTAGTGGGTTGTGATCCTGTTCCCAGTAGTGGGTTGTGATCCTGTTCCCAGTAGTGGGTTGTGATCCTGTTCCCAGTAGTGGGTTGTGATCCTGTTCCCAGTAGTGGGTTGTGATCCTGTTCCCTGTAGTGGGTTGTGATCCTGTTCCCAGTAGTGAGTTGTGATCCTGTTCCCAGTAGTGGGTTGTGATCCTGTTCCCAGTAGTGGGTTGTGATCCTGTTCCCAGTAGTGGGTTGTGATCCTGTTCCCAGTAGTGGGTTGTGATCCTGTTCCCAGTAGTGGGTTGTGGTCCTGTTCCCAGTAGTGGGTTGTGATCCTGTTCCCAGTAGTGGGTTGTGATCCTGTTCCCAGTAGTGGGTTGTGATCCTGTTCCCAGTAGTGGGTTGTGATCCTGTTCCCAGTAGTGGGTTGTGATCCTGTTCCCAGTAGTGGGTTGTGATCCTGTTCCCTGTAGTGGGTTGTGATCCTGTTCCCTGTAGTGGGTTGTGATCCTGTTCCCTGTAGTGGGTTGTGATCCTGTTCCCTCCCAGTAGTGGGTTGTGATCCTGTTCCCTGTAGTGGGTTGTGATCCTGTTCCCAGTAGTGGGTTGTGATCCTGTTCCCTGTAGTGGGTTGTGGTCCTGTTCCCTGTAGTGGGTTGTGATCCTGTTCCCTCCCAGTTGTGGGTTGTGATCCTGTTCCCTGTAGTGGGTTGTGGTCCTGTTCCCTGTAGTGGGTTGTGATCCTGTTCCCTGTAGTGGGTTGTGATCCTGTTCCCAGTAGTGGGTTGTGGTCCTTTTCCCTCCCAGTAGTGGGTTGTGATCCTGTTCCCAGTAGTGGGTTGTGGTCCTGTTCCCTCCCAGTAGTGGGTTGTGATCCTGTTCCCAGTAGTGGGTTGTGATCCTGTTCCCTCCCAGTAGTGGGTTGTGATCCTGTTCCCTGTAGTGGGTTGTGATCCTGTTCCCTGTAGTGGGTTGTGATCCTGTTCCCAGTAGTGGGTTGTGATCCTGTTCCCTGTAGTGGGTTGTGATCCTGTTCCCTGTAGTGGGTTGTGATCCTGTTCCCAGTAGTGGGTTGTGATCCTGTTCCCTGTAGTGGGTTGTGATCCTGTTCCCAGTAGTGGGTTGTGATCCTGTTCCCTGTAGTGGGTTGTGATCCTGTTCCCTGTAGTGGGTTGTGATCCTGTTCCCAGTAGTGGGTTGTGATCCTGTTCCCTCCCAGTAGTGGGTTGTGATCCTGTTCCCAGTAGTGGGTTGTGATCCTGTTCCCAGTAGTGGGTTGTGATCCTGTTCCCAGTAGTGGGTTGTGATCCTGTTCCCTGTAGTGGGTTGTGATCCTGTTCCCAGTAGTGGGTTGTGATCCTGTTCCCAGTAGTGGGTTGTGATCCTGTTCCCTGTAGTGGGTTGTGGTCCTGTTCCCAGTAGTGGGTTGTGATCCTGTTCCCAGTAGTGGGTTGTGATCCTGTTCCCTGTAGTGGGTTGTGATCCTGTTCCCAGTAGTGGGTTGTGATCCTGTTCCCTCCCTGTAGTGGGTTGTGGTCCTGTTCCCAGTAGTGGGTTGTGATCCTGTTCCCTCCCAGTAGTGGGTTGTGATCCTGTTCCCTGTAGTGGGTTGTGATCCTGTTCCCTGTAGTGGGTTGTGATCCTGTTCCCTGTAGTGGGTTGTGATCCTGTTCCCTGTAGTGGGTTGTGATCCTGTTCCCTGTAGTGGGTTGTGATCCTGTTCCCTGTAGTGGGTTGTGATCCTGTTCCCTGTAGTGGGTTGTGATCCTGTTCCCTCCCAGTAGTGGGTTGTGATCCTGTTCCCAGTAGTGGGTTGTGATCCTGTTCCCTGTAGTGGGTTGTGATCCTGTTCCCAGTAGTGGGTTGTGATCCTGTTCCCTGTAGTGGGTTGTGATCCTGTTCCCTGTAGTGGGTTGTGATCCTGTTCCCTCCCAGTAGTGGGTTGTGATCCTGTTCCCAGTAGTGGGTTGTGATCCTGTTCCCTGTAGTGGGTTGTGATCCTGTTCCCTGTAGTGGGTTGTGATCCTGTTCCCTCCCAGTAGTGGGTTGTGATCCTGTTCCCAGTAGTGGGTTGTGATCCTGTTCCCAGTAGTGGGTTGTGATCCTGTTCCCTGTAGTGGGTTGTGGTCCTGTTCCCTGTAGTGGGTTGTGATCCTGTTCCCTGTAGTGGGTTGTGATCCTGTTCCCTCCCAGTAGTGGGTTGTGATCCTGTTCCCTGTAGTGGGTTGTGATCCTGTTCCCTGTAGTGGGTTGTGATCCTGTTCCCTGTAGTGGGTTGTGATCCTGTTCCCAGTAGTGGGTTGTGATCCTGTTCCCTGTAGTGGGTTGTGGTCCTGTTCCCTGTAGTGGGTTGTGATCCTGTTCCCTGTAGTGGGTTGTGATCCTGTTCCCTCCCAGTAGTGGGTTGTGATCCTGTTCCCAGTAGTGGGTTGTGGTCCTGTTCCCTGTAGTGGGTTGTGATCCTGTTCCCAGTAGTGGGTTGTGATCCTGTTCCCTGTAGTGGGTTGTGATCCTGTTCCCTGTAGTGGGTTGTGATCCTGTTCCCAGTAGTGGGTTGTGATCCTGTTCCCTGTAGTGGGTTGTGGTCCTGTTCCCTGTAGTGGGTTGTGATCCTGTTCCCTGTAGTGGGTTGTGATCCTGTTCCCTCCCAGTAGTGGGTTGTGATCCTGTTCCCTGTAGTGGGTTGTGATCCTGTTCCCTGTAGTGGGTTGTGATCCTGTTCCCTGTAGTGGGTTGTGATCCTGTTCCCAGTAGTGGGTTGTGATCCTGTTCCCTGTAGTGGGTTGTGGTCCTGTTCCCTGTAGTGGGTTGTGATCCTGTTCCCTGTAGTGGGTTGTGATCCTGTTCCCTCCCAGTAGTGGGTTGTGATCCTGTTCCCAGTAGTGGGTTGTGATCCTGTTCCCAGTAGTGGGTTGTGATCCTGTTCCCAGTAGTGGGTTGTGATCCTGTTCCCTGTAGTGGGTTGTGATCCTGTTCCCTGTAGTGGGTTGTGATCCTGTTCCCTCCCAGTAGTGGGTTGTGATCCTGTTCCCAGTAGTGGGTTGTGATCCTGTTCCCAGTAGTGGGTTGTGATCCTGTTCCCAGTAGTGGGTTGTGATCCTGTTCCCAGTAGTGGGTTGTGATCCTGTTCCCAGTAGTGGGTTGTGATCCTGTTCCCAGTAGTGGGTTGTGATCCTGTTCCCTGTAGTGGGTTGTGATCCTGTTCCCTGTAGTGGGTTGTGATCCTGTTCCCAGTAGTGGGTTGTGATCCTGTTCCCTGTAGTGGGTTGTGATCCTGTTCCCTCCCAGTAGTGGGTTGTGATCCTGTTCCCTGTAGTGGGTTGTGGTCCTGTTCCCTGTAGTGGGTTGTGATCCTGTTCCCAGTAGTGGGTTGTGATCCTGTTCCCAGTAGTGGGTTGTGATCCTGTTCCCAGTAGTGGGTTGTGATCCTGTGGTCCACATACTTTTGATCATGTAGGGTTTATATTTAAAATCTTTCAGTATTTGATGAAACATTTGGTATTTCTGACACTTCATTTTTCTTGACGTCGCTCTCTGTGTGGCTCTCACACATCTTTATGTTGTGACAGTTTTACACAACAATGGGGGAGGAGGGAGAGAGAAATAGAAGATGAGGAGAGGGAAGAGAGAGTAGGTTGCTATGGTGAAAATAAAAGTGTTGTTGTATTTAGTTAGACGTGATATATAGTACCAGTCAAAAGTTAGTTTCTTTTCACTATTTTCTTCATTGTAGAATAATAGTTTATACATCAAAACTATGAAATAACACACACATGGGATCATGTCGAATCAAAATGTATTTGAGATTCTTCAAAGTTGTCTCCCTTTGCCTTGATGACAGCTTTCCACAGTCCATCTTTAAGAGGCGTGAGCACTTCATCCAGACAAAATCTCAAAGTTCCGTTACAGGTCGTAGAAACAAGTCAAACGATGTATGGAATCAATCTTTAGGATGTTTTTAACATAAATCATCAATAAGGTTCCAACCGGAGAATTCCATTGTCTGTAGAAAAGCACTGGAACGAGAGCAAACTCTGTCGGGACCCACGCGTCACGAGCCTGAGTCACACTGCCAGACCCATGACTCAGTCAGCTCCCATTCCCCCCTCCTTTATAGCAGAAGCCTAAAACAAGTTTCTAAAGACGGTTGACATCTAGTGGAAGCCTTAGGAAGTGCAACTTGACCCCATAGACACTGTGTATTCGGGAGGCCAAGTTTTGAAAAACGACAAACCTCAGATGTCCCACTTCCTGGTTGGAATTTTTCTCAGGTTTTCGCCTGCCATGTGAGTTCTGTTATACTCACAGACATCATTCAAACAGTTTTAGAAACTTCAGTGTGTTTTCTAACCAGATGCTAATAATAACATGCTTATTAGCATCTGGGACAGAGTTGGAGGCAGTTCACTCTGGGCACGCTATTCATCCAAAAGTGAAAATGCTGCCCCCTATCCCCAAAAAGTTTGAGAAGGAAGAAATTCCACAAATGAACTTTTAAC
Organism: Oncorhynchus mykiss; assembly: GCF_057628025.1. Lineage (NCBI taxonomy): Eukaryota > Metazoa > Chordata > Actinopteri > Salmoniformes > Salmonidae > Oncorhynchus > Oncorhynchus mykiss. Next base: position 93,833,497 of record NC_143025.1, read on the forward strand.
AAGGCACACCTGTTAATTGAAATGCATTCCAGGTGACTACCTCATGAAGCTGGTTGAGAGAATGCCAAGAGTGTGCAAACCTGTCAAGGCAACGGGTGGCTACTTTGAAGAATCTAAAATATATTTTGATTTGTTGAACACTTCTCTGATTACTACATGATTCCATGTGTGTTATTTCATATCTTTGATGTCTTCAATATTCTACAATGTAGAAACTAGTACAAATGACGAAAAACTATTGAATTAGTAGGTTTTCTAAAACGTTTGACTGGTACTGTGTGGATGTCGGAAGTTTACAAACACTTATGTTGGAGTCATTAAAACTCGTTTTTCAAGAGCGAGTGGAGGTAACGAGTGGAGGACAGAGGAGCCTCTTAAAGAAGAAGTTACAGGTCTGTGAGAGCTAGAAATCGTCCTTGTTTGTAGGTGACCAAATACTTATTTTCTACCATAATTTGCAAATAAATTAATTTAAAAAAAATCTCATTTTGTCTGTCATTGTTGAAGTGTACCTATGATGAAAATTACAGGCCTCTCTCATCTTTTTAAGTGGGAGAACTTGCACAATTGGTGGCTGACTAAATACTTTTTTGCCCCACTGTACATACATATATATAATATACATAAATATTTGTTTATATATGTGTGTGTGTGTGTATATATATATATATGTGTGTTTGTATTTCTCCATATTTAAAATGTATATGGAGGGGATTGGAAATAATGCAGACAATTACATTGATGGAAGATCCATCTGCAATATTAAAGACATTTTTCTGCAAATGTGTGCCTGTGGAGATTGCATGGCCGTGTGCTAGATTTTATACACCTGTCAGCAACAGATGTGGCTGAAATAGCCGAATTCACTAATATGAAGGTGTCATATTTACAATTTCTTTTTAACGAATTTAGCCCGATGTCTTTTTGTGACCTGGAGAGGCTGTGTGACTGAGGAAGGGTGCGTTTGATCTGTTTCCTACTCAGGCCGACCCCAAGGAGCTGATCCGATTGGTCACCCAGCACGTGACGGCCCATTCTGATTGGCCAGCGGACGTGGAGGAGCTGATTGGGCAGCTCCAGGTGTATAACGAGCGTCTGACAGACCTGACGCAGGCCCAGGTGTTGCAAGGGCTGGGACGTGGGGTCGACGTTAGACGATTCAGTTCCGACACACACTACAAGAAACAGACCATTCTGGGTCTGACTGAGTGAGTAGGGAGGGGAGGGGGGGGGGGGGGGGACCGATGGGTAGTAGAAGTGATTTTTACCAAAATGACCTGGTTTTCCTGAAATGGATGTTTGATGTGTGTGTTGCAGGACCCTGGATGACAGCGTGTGGAGAATCAGTCTGTCTCTAGCCCAGCGCTACAGCATTCCTCTCTGGGACATCTACATGACTCACCTGGAGTTCCTCTTCACTGACAGCGGGTAAGACACACACACACATCACACCACACACACCACACACACACACCCCCTCTCTCTCTCTCTCAATGTCAATTTAAGGGTCTTTATTGGCATGGGAAACATATGTTAACATTACCAAAGAAAGTGAAATAGAGAATAAACAAAAGTGAAATAAACAATAAAAATGAACAGTAAACATTACACTGACAGAAGGTCCAAATTTAAGGTCCACATTACAAATGTCATATTATGTCTATATACAGAGTTGTAATGATGTACAAATAGTGAAAGTACAAAAGGGAAAATAAATAAGCATAAATATGGGTTGTATTTACAATGGTGTGTGTTCTTCACTGGTTGCCCTTTTCTCGTGGCAACAGGTCACAAATCTTGCTGCTGTGATGTCACACTGTGGAATTTCACCCAGTAGATATGGGAGTTTATCAAGATTGGATTTATTTGTGGGTCTGTGTAATCTGAGGGAAATATGTGTCTCTAATATTTGTCGTCTCCTCCTCCTCCCTACCCCTCTCCTCCTCCTCATCCCCCTCTCCTCCTCAGTCTCTCTACCAAGGACATCGAGGGTCGTGTGGACACCTTGGCTCTATTTGACTCTCTGAAGTCAGAACCTGAGTCTTTCCACAGTCACATGTCTAAATATGTGTTGACCTCCGTGGAAGGGACAGACCTGCCCAGGTACAAACAGTCCTTCATTCTCCACTGCCTATCACAGTGGTTCTTAATCCTCTCCTCTGGGACCCGCCCATATTTCACAATTGTCCTACATCGTCAGATTGAGGTGAGAATCGTATGTGTATCCAGGGATTGAAATGAAGCTAATTCTTGACATTAGGGATAGCAGTGGCCCGTGGCTAGTTCTTCTCAGACTGATAAGTAGTATAAAATGTCCCCATCACCATGACGGTCTACAAGTCCAGCTGGCCAGTGTCCTTAAAGGCATACTTCCTGATGTCTCTGTCCCCAGAGCCCGATGAACGTGGTGGATACCATGCTTATGTCTCTGTCCCCAGAGCCCGATGAACGTGGTGGATACCATGCTTATGTCTCTGTCCCCAGGGGGATGTTACATGAGCCAGTGCTAACTAGCGTTAGAGCAATGACTGGAAGTCTATGGGTATCTGCTAGCATGCTATGTTTAATTGACTGGAAGTCTATGGGTATCTGCTAGCATGCTATGTTTAATTGACTGGAAGTCTATGGGTATCTGCTAGCATGCTATGATTGTATCCCCATAGACATCCAGTCATTGTGTAAATGCTAGTTAGCTATTTCCTTCAAACTGCACTCAGATACATCAAATGGTATCGGCAAGTTTTTCCTCATTGCCAAAATCCCGAAGTAACCCTTTTGAAATGTCCATCCATTAAAGTTGATCCTCTTCTCCTCTCCCTGATCCTCTTCCCCTCTCCCTGATCCTCTTCCCCTCTCCCTGATCCTCTTCTCCTCTCCCTGATCCTCTTCTCCTCTCCCTGATCCTCTTCTCCTCTCCCTGATCCTCTTCTCCTCTCCCTGATCCTCTTCTCCTCTCCCTGATCCTCTTCTCCTCTCCCTGATCCACTTCTCCTCTTCTCCTCTCCCTGATCCTCTTCTCCTCTCCCTGATCCTCTTCTCCTCTCTCTGATCCTCTTCTCCTCTCCCTGATCCTCTTCTCCTCTCCCTGATCCTCTTCTCCTCTCCCTGATCCTCTTCTCCTCTCCCTGATCCACTTCTCCTCTTCTCCTCTCCCTGATCCTCTTCTCCTCTCCCTGATCCCCTTCTTCTCTCCCTGATCCTCTTCTCCTCTCTCTGATCCTCTTCTCCTCTTCTCCTCTCCCTGATCCTCTTCCCCTCTCCCTGATCTTCTTCTCCTCTCCCTGATCCTCTTCTCCTCTCCCGGATCCTTTTCTCCTATCCCTGATCCTCTTCTCCTCTCCCTGATCCTCTTCTCCTCTCCCGGATCCTCCTCTCCCTGATCCTCTTCTCCTCTCCCTGATCCTCTTCCCCTCTCCCTGATCCTCTGATCCTCTTCTCCTCTCCCTGATCCTCTTCTCCTCTCCCTGATCCTCTTCTCCTCTCCCTGATCCTCTTCTCCTCTCCCTGATCCACTTCTCCTCTTCTCCTCTCCCTGATCCTCTTCTCCTCTCCCTGATCCTCTTCTCCTCTCTCTGATCCTCTTCTCCTCTTCTCCTCTCCCTGATCCTCTTCTCCTCTTCTCCTCTCCCTGATCCTCTTCTCCTCTCCCTGATCCTCTTCTCCTCTCCCTGATCCTCTTCTCCTCTCCCTGATCCACTTCTCCTCTTCTCCTCTCCCTGATCCCCTTCTCCTCTTCTCCTCTCCCTGATCCTCTTCTCCTCTCCCTGATCCTCTTCTCCTCTCTCTGATCCTCTTCTCCTCTTCTCCTCTCCCTGATCCTCTTCCCCTCTCCCTGATCTTCTTCTCCTCTCCCTGATCCTCTTCTCCTCTCCCGGATCCTTTTCTCCTATCCCTGATCCTCTTCTCCTCTCCCTGATCTTCTTCTCCTCTCCCGGATCCTCTTGTCCTCTCCCTGATCCTCTTCTCCTCTCCCTGATCCTCTTCCCCTCTCCCTGATCCTCTTCTCCTCTTCTCCTCTCCCTGATCCTCTTCTCCTCTCCCTGATCCTCTTCTCCTCTCCCTGATCCTCTTCTCCTCTCTCTGATCCTCTTCTCCTCTTCTCCTCTCCCTGATCCTCTTCTCCTCTCCCTGATCCTCTTCTCCTCTCCCTGATCCTATTCTCCTCCCTTTCCTCTTCCCCTCTCCCTGATCCTCTTTTCCTCTCCCTGATCCTCTTCTCCTCTTCTCCTCTCCCTGATCCACTTCTCCTCTCCCTGATCCTCTTCTCCTCTCTCTGATCTTCTTCTCTTCTTCTCCTCTCCCTGATCCTCTTCTCCTCATCTCCTCTCCCTGATCCTCTTCTCCTCTCCCTCATCCTCTTCTCCTCTTCTCCTCTCCCTGATCCTCTTCTCCTCTCCCTCTCTCCCTGATCCTCTTCTCCTCTCCCTGATCCTCTTCTCCTCTCCCTGATCCTCTTCTCCTCTTCTCCTCTCCCTGATCCTCTTCTCCTCTTCTCCTTTCCCTGATCGTCTTCTCCTCTCCCCGATCGTCTTCTTCTCACGATGATTCCCTCTTCTCCTTACGATGATTCCCTCTTCTCCTCACGATGATTCCCTCTTCTCTTTTCCATGATTCCCTCTTCTCCTCTCCATGATTACATATTCTCATCTCCATGACTCCACCTCTCCCTGATTCCCCCTTCTCCTCTCCCTGATTCCCTATTCTCCTCTCCCTGATTCCATCTTCTCCCTGATTCCCTATTCTCCCTGATTCCCTCGTATCCTCTCCCTGATTCCCTATTCCCCTCTCCCTGATTCCCTATTCTCCTCTCCCTGATTCCCTCTCCCTGATTCCCTCTCCCTGATTCCCTCTTCTCCTCTCCCTGATTCCATCTTCTCCTCTCCCTGATTCCCTCTTCTCCTCTCCCTGATTCCCTCTTCTCCTCTCCCTGATTCCCTCTTCTCCTCTCCCTGATTCCCTCTTCTCCTCTCCCTGATTCCATATTCCCCTCTCCCTGATCCTCTTCTCCTCTCCCTGATCCTCTTCTCCTCTCTCTGATCCTCTTCTCCTCTCCCTGATCCTCTTCTCCTCTCCCTGATCCTCTTCTCCTCTCCCTGATCCTCTTCTCCTCTCCCTGATCCACTTCTCCTCTTCTCCTCTCCCTGATCCTCTTCTCCTCTCCCTGATCCCCTTCTTCTCTCCCTGATCCTCTTCTCCTCTCTCTGATCCTCTTCTCCTCTTCTCCTCTCCCTGATCCTCTTCCCCTCTCCCTGATCTTCTTCTCCTCTCCCTGATCCTCTTCTCCTCTCCCGGATCCTTTTCTCCTATCCCTGATCCTCTTCTCCTCTCCCTGATCCTCTTCTCCTCTCCCGGATCCTCCTCTCCCTGATCCTCTTCTCCTCTCCCTGATCCTCTTCCCCTCTCCCTGATCCTCTGATCCTCTTCTCCTCTCCCTGATCCTCTTCTCCTCTCCCTGATCCTCTTCTCCTCTCCCTGATCCTCTTCTCCTCTCCCTGATCCACTTCTCCTCTTCTCCTCTCCCTGATCCTCTTCTCCTCTCCCTGATCCTCTTCTCCTCTCTCTGATCCTCTTCTCCTCTTCTCCTCTCCCTGATCCTCTTCTCCTCTTCTCCTCTCCCTGATCCTCTTCTCCTCTCCCTGATCCTCTTCTCCTCTCCCTGATCCTCTTCTCCTCTCCCTGATCCACTTCTCCTCTTCTCCTCTCCCTGATCCCCTTCTCCTCTTCTCCTCTCCCTGATCCTCTTCTTCTCTCCCTGATCCTCTTCTCCTCTCTCTGATCCTCTTCTCCTCTTCTCCTCTCCCTGATCCTCTTCCCCTCTCCCTGATCTTCTTCTCCTCTCCCTGATCCTCTTCTCCTCTCCCGGATCCTTTTCTCCTATCCCTGATCCTCTTCTCCTCTCCCTGATCTTCTTCTCCTCTCCCGGATCCTCTTGTCCTCTCCCTGATCCTCTTCTCCTCTCCCTGATCCTCTTCCCCTCTCCCTGATCCTCTTCTCCTCTTCTCCTCTCCCTGATCCTCTTCTCCTCTCCCTGATCCTCTTCTCCTCTCCCTGATCCTCTTCTCCTCTCTCTGATCCTCTTCTCCTCTTCTCCTCTCCCTGATCCTCTTCTCCTCTCCCTGATCCTCTTCTCCTCTCCCTGATCCTATTCTCCCTTTCCTCTTCCCCTCTCCCTGATCCTCTTTTCCTCTCCCTGATCCTCTTCTCCTCTTCTCCTCTCCCTGATCCACTTCTCCTCTCCCTGATCCTCTTCTCCTCTCTCTGATCTTCTTCTCTTCTTCTCCTCTCCCTGATCCTCTTCTCCTCATCTCCTCTCCCTGATCCTCTTCTCCTCTCCCTCATCCTCTTCTCCTCTTCTCCTCTCCCTGATCCTCTTCTCCTCTCCCTCTCTCCCTGATCCTCTTCTCCTCTCCCTGATCCTCTTCTCCTCTCCCTGATCCTCTTCTCCTCTTCTCCTCTCCCTGATCCTCTTCTCCTCTTCTCCTTTCCCTGATCGTCTTCTCCTCTCCCCGATCGTCTTCTTCTCACGATGATTCCCTCTTCTCCTTACGATGATTCCCTCTTCTCCTCACGATGATTCCCTCTTCTCTTTTCCATGATTCCCTCTTCTCCTCTCCATGATTACATATTCTCATCTCCATGACTCCACCTCTCCCTGATTCCCCCTTCTCCTCTCCCTGATTCCCTATTCTCCTCTCCCTGATTCCATCTTCTCCCTGATTCCCTATTCTCCCTGATTCCCTCGTATCCTCTCCCTGATTCCCTATTCCCCTCTCCCTGATTCCCTATTCTCCTCTCCCTGATTCCCTCTCCCTGATTCCCTCTCCCTGATTCCCTCTTCTCCTCTCCCTGATTCCATCTTCTCCTCTCCCTGATTCCCTCTTCTCCTCTCCCTGATTCCCTCTTCTCCTCTCCCTGATTCCCTCTTCTCCTCTCCCTGATTCCCTCTTCTCCTCTCCCTGATTCCATATTCCCCTCTCCCTGATTCCCTCCTCTCCTCTCCATGATTCCATCTTCTCCTCTCCATGATTCCATCTTCTCCCTAATTCCATCTTCTCCCGGATTCCATCTTCTCCTCTCCCATCTTCTCCTCTCCCATCTTCTCCTCTCCCTGATTCTCCTCTCCCTGATTCTCCTCTCCCTGATTCCTGATTCTCCTCTCCCTGATTCTCCTCTCCCTGATTCCTGATTCTCCTCTCCCTGATTCTCATCTCCCTGATTCTCATCTCCCTGATTCTCATCTCCCTGATTCTCATCTCCCTGATTCTCATCTCCCTGATTCCATCCTCTCCTCTCCCTGATTCCATCCTCTCCCTGATTCTCCTCTCCTCCCCCTGATTCTCCTCCCCCTGATTCTCCTCCCCCTGATTCTCCTCCCCCTTATTCTCCTCTCCCTGATTCTCCTCTCCCTTATTCTCCTCTCCCTGATTCTCCTCTCCCTGATTCTCCTCTCCCTGATTCTCCTCTCCTCTCCCTGATTCTCCTCTCCTCTCCCTGATTCTCCTCTCCTCTCCTTTCTAGGCTGTTGTATTACTATACCCTGTTGGAGGAGTGTTGTGGATCGTACTGCTCTTCTGTCATCACCCCTGACACTCACATCAAACTGCTCAAGAAGCTCCGCTCCGTCACTACCGGTAAGGAAACAACCAGGGATATCACTACCGGTAAGGAAACAGCCAGGGATATCACTACCGGTAAGGAAACAACCAGGGATATCACTACCGGTAAGGAAACAGCCAGGGATATCACTACCGGTAAGGAAACAACCAGGGATATCACTACCGGTAAGGAAACAGCCAGGGATATCACTACCGGTAAGGAAACAGCCAGGGATATCACTACCGGTAAGGAAACAGCCAGGGATATCACTACCGGTAAGGAAACAGCCAGGGATCCCAAATCCCTATATAGGGCACTACTTTAGATCAGGGCTCAATGACACCCTATTCCCTATGCAGGGCACTACTTTAGACCAGGGCCCTACGGCACCCTATTCCCTATGCAGGGCACTACTTTAGACCAGGGCTCAATGACACCCTATTCCCTATGCAGGGCACTGCTTTAGACCAGGGCTCTATGGCACCCTATTCCCTATGCAGGGCACTACTTTAGACCAGGGCTCTACGGCACCCTATTCCCTATGCAGGGCACTACTTTAGACCAGGGCTCAATGACACCCTATTCCCTATGCAGGGCACTACTTTAGACCAGGGCTCTATGACACCCTATTCCCTATGCAGGGCACTACTTTAGACCAGGGCTCTATGATGTTTGTGTGTGTGTGTGTGTGTGTCCCGCCCGTGTGTTCTGAACTCGACAGGAAGTTGTCAACAGTATTTGCAGTACTTCCTCCCCTCCTGTCCCTCGTAACACCAGCCCTTCTACCACACACCAGTGTCGGCTGGTGACCTGAACAGCACCGCGACTGCAGCTATGGCAGTGTGGCAAACGACCACATTAACGCACTTGATATAAAGCAACGCTGTGTTGCTCCGTTTTGTGTATTTAACAAAGGTCTTTGATTCAGTTGATTGTTGTTAGCTAGACTCAGAAACATTGGGTCTCAGTGAAGGGGCAGTAAATTGGTTTAGGAACTAATGTGTTATATACTGAGCATCACAAGTCTGGCTTTCTAGAGATTAATAAAGGTGTCCCCCAGGGTTCCATTTTAGCTCCTGTGTTGTTCTCAATTTTTGTATTAATGATTTGGGGAATGGGATGCAACCAGCAAAGTTACATCTATATACAGATGACACAGTCATCTCTTTATGTAATTCCTTCTCTGGTTCAGGCTGTTGAAGAGATCCACACTGCTTTTCAGTCACTGCAGGCCTCCCTTTATGGTCTCAAACTGGTCTTGAATGTACAAAAAAACGAAATTCATGACCTTTACCAGAGTTAGAACTCTGCCAGAGAAGGTTAGGATTGTCACATCTGGTGGCTTATCCATTGAAAAAGTGTCATCCTACACATACCTAGGTATATGGTTGGATGACAAGTTGTCCTTTAAAGTTCATGTGGATAATCTTGTGACAAGCTTACATTGAAATTGGGTTTTTTATTTTCGTAATAAGGCTTGCTTCCCGCTTATGGCTAGAAAGAAGCGTGTTCAGGCCACTTTTCTCTCTGTAATTAATTATGATTGTTGTATATGCATGCAGCCTCTTCTGTCTGACAGAGACTGGACTCTGTTTATCATGCAGCCTCCTCTGTTTATCATGCAGCCTCCTCTGTCTGACAGAGACTGGACTCTGTTTATCATGCAGCCTCCTCTGTCTAACAGAGACTGGACTCTGTTTATCATGCAGCCTCCTCTGTCTGACAGAGACTGGACTCTGTGTATCATGCAGCCTCCTCTGTCTGACAGAGACTGGACTCTGTTTATCATGCAGCCTCCTCTGTCTGACAGAGACTGGACTCTGTTTATCATGCAGCCTCCTCTGTCTGACAGAGACTGGACTCTGTTTATCATGCATCCTCCTCTGTCTTACAGAGACTGGACTCTGTTTATCATGCAGCCTCCTCTGTCTTACAGAGACTGGACTCTGTTTATCAGGCAGCCTCCTCTGTCTGACAGAGACTGGACTCTGTTTATCATGCATCCTCCTCTGTCTTACAGAGACTGGACTCTGTTTATCATGCAGCCTCCTCTGTCTAACAGAGACTGGACTCTGTTTATCATGCAGCCTCCTCTGTCTGACAGAGACTGGACTCTGTTTATCATACAGCCTCCTCTGTCTAACAGAGACTGGACTCTGTTTATCATGCAGCCTCCTCTGTCTAACAGAGACTGGACTCTGTTTATCATGCATCCTCCTCTGTCTTACAGAGACTCTGTTTATCATGCAGCCTCCTCTGTCTGACAGAGACTCTGTTTATCATGCAGCCTCCTCTGTTTATCATGCAGCCTCCTCTGTTTATCATGCAGCCTCCTCTGTTTGACAGAGACTGGACTCTGTTTATCATGCAGCCTCCTCTGTTTGACAGAGACTGGACTCTGTTTATCATGCAGCCTCCTCTGTCTAACAGAGACTGGACTCTGTTTATCATGCATCCTCCTCTGTCTTACAGAGACTCTGTTTATCATGCAGCCTCCTCTGTCTGACAGAGACTCTGTTTATCATGCAGCCTCCTCTGTTTATCATGCAGCCTCCTCTGTTTATCATGCAGCCTCCTCTGTTTGACAGAGACTGGACTCTGTTTATCATGCAGCCTCCTCTGTTTGACAGAGACTGGACTCTGTTTATCATGCAGCCTCCTCTGTTTGACAGAGACTGGACTCTGTTTATCATGCAGCCTCCTCTGTCTAACAGAGACTCTGTTTATCATGTAGCCTCCTCTGTCTGACAGAGACTCTGTTTATCATGCAGCCTCCTCTGTCTGACAGAGACTGGACTCTGTTTATCATGTAGCCTCCTCTGTTTATCATGCAGCCTCCTGTCTTACAGAGACTGGACTCTGTTTATCATGCAGCCTCCTCTGTCTGACAGAGACTGGACTCTGTTTATCATGCAGCCTCCTCTGTCTCACAGAGACTGGACTCTGTTTATCATGCAGCCTCCTCTGTCTGACAGAGACTGGACTCTGTTTATCATGCAGCCTCCTCTGTTTATCATGCAGCCTCCTCTGTCTGACAGAGACTGGACTCTGTTTATCATGCAGCCTCCTCTGTCTGACAGAGACTGGACTCTGTTTATCATGCAGCCTCCTCTGTTTATCATGCAGCCTCCTCTGTCTTACAGAGACTGGACTCTGTTTATCATGCAGCCTCCTCTGTCTGACAGAGACTGGACTCTGTTTATCATGCAGCCTCCTGTCTTACAGAGACTGGACTCTGTTTATCATGCAGCCTCCTCTGTCTGACAGAGACTGGACTCTATCTATCATGCAGCCTCCTCTGTTTATCATGCAGCCTCCTCTGTCTAACAGAGACTGGACTCTGTTTATCAGGCAGCCTCCTCTGTCTGACAGAGACTGGACTCTGTTTATCATGCAGCCTCCTGTCTTACAGAGACTGGACTCTGTTTATCATGCAGCCTCCTCTGTCTGACAGAGACTGGACTCTGTGTATCATGCAGCCTCCTCTGTATAACAGAGACTGGACTCTGTTTATCATGCAGCCTCCTCTGTTTATCATGCAGCCTCCTCTGTCTGACAGAGACTGGACTCTGTTTATCATGCAGCCTCCTGTCTTACAGAGACTGGACTCTGTATCATGCAGCCTCCTCTGTCTGACAGAGACTGGACTCTGTTTATCATGCAGCCTCCTCTGTCTGACAGAGACTCTGTTTATCATGCAGCCTCCTCTGTTTATCATGCAGCCTCCTCTGTCTGACAGAGACTGGACTCTGTTTATCAGGCAGCCTCCTCTGTCTGACAGAGACTGGACTCTGTTTATCATGCAGCCTCCTGTCTTACAGAGACTGGACTATGTATCATGCAGCCTCCTCTGTCTGACAGAGACTGGACTCTGTTTATCATGCAGCCTCCTCTGTCTAACAGAGACTCTGTTTATCATGTAGCCTCCTCTGTCTGACAGAGACTGGACTCTGTGTATCATGCAGCCTCCTCTGTCTGACAGAGACTGGACTCTGTTTATCATGCAGCCTCCTCTGTCTGACAGAGACTGGACTCTGTTTATCATGCAGCCTCCTCTGTCTGACAGAGACTGGACTCTGTTTATCATGCAGCCTCCTGTCTTACAGAGACTGGACTCTGTATCATGCAGCCTCCTCTGTCTGACAGAGACTGGACTCTGTTTATCATGCAGCCTCCTGTCTTACAGAGACTGGACTCTGTTTATCATGCAGCTTCCTCTGTCTGACAGAGACTGGACTCTGTTTATCATGCAGCTTCCTCTGTCTGACAGAGACTGGACTCTGTGTATCATGCAGCCTCCTCTGTCTGACAGAGACTGGACTCTGTTTATCATGCAGCCTCCTGTCTTACAGAGACTGGACTGTGTTTATCATGCAGCCTCCTCTGTCTGACAGAGACTGGACTCTGTTTGTCATGCAGCCTCCTCTGTCTGACAGAGACTGGACTCTGTTTATCATGCAGCCTCCTCTGTCTAACAGAGACTCTGTTTATCATGTAGCCTCCTCTGTCTGACAGAGACTGGACTCTGTGTATCATGCAGCCTCCTCTGTCTGACAGAGACTGGACTCTGTTTATCATGCAGCCTCCTCTGTCTTACAGAGACTGGACTCTGTTTATCAGGCAGCCTCCTCTGTCTTACAGAGACTGGACTCTGTTTATCATGCATCCTCCTCTGTCTTACAGAGACTGGACTCTGTATCATGCAGCCTCCTCTGTCTGACAGAGACTGGACTCTGTTTATCATGCAGCCTCCTCTGTCTGACAGAGACTGGACTCTGTTTATCATACAGCCTCCTCTGTCTAACAGAGACTGGACTATGTTTATCATGCAGCCTCCTCTGTCTGACAGAGACTGGACTCTGTTTATCATGCAGCCTCCTCTGTCTAACAGAGACTGGACTCTGTTTATCATACAGCCTCCTCTGTCTAACAGAGACTGGACTCTGTTTATCATGCATCCTCCTCTGTCTTACAGAGACTCTGTTTATCATGCAGCCTCCTCTGTCTGACAGAGACTGGACTCTGTGTATCATGCAGCCTCCTCTGTCTGACAGAGACTGGACTCTGTGTATCATGCAGCCTCCTCTGTCTGACAGAGACTGGACTCTGTTTATCATGCAGCCTCCTCTGTCTGACAGAGACTGGACTCTGTTTATCATGCAGCCTCCTCTGTCTAACAGAGACTGGACTCTGTGTATCATGCAGCCTCCTCTGTTTATCATGTAGCCTCCTCTGTTTATCATGCAGCCTCCTCTGTCTGACAGAGACTGGACTCTGTTTATCATGCAGCCTCCTCTGTCTAACAGAGACTGGACTCTGTGTATCATGCAGCCTCCTCTGTCTGACAGAGACTGGACTCTGTTTATCATGCAGCCTCCTGTCTTACAGAGACTGGACTCTGTATCATTCAGCCTCATCTGTCTGACAGAGACTGGACTCTGTTTATCATGCATCCTCCTCTGTCTAACAGAGACTGGACTCTGTGTATCATGCAGCCTCCTCTGTTTATCATGCAGCCTCCTCTGTCTGACAGAGACTGGACTCTGTTTATCATGTAGCCTCCTCTGTTTATCATGCAGCCTCCTCTGTCTGACAGAGACTGGACCCTGTTTATCATGCAGCCTCCTCTGTCTAACAGAGACTGGACTCTGTGTATCATGCAGCCTCCTCTGTTTATCATGTAGCCTCCTCTGTTTATCATGCAGCCTCCTCTGTCTGACAGAGACTGGACTCTGTTTATCATGCAGCCTCCTCTGTCTAACAGAGACTGGACTCTGTGTATCATGCAGCCTCCTCTGTCTGACAGAGACTGGACTCTGTTTATCATGCAGCCTCCTCTGTCTTACAGAGACTGGACTCTGTTTATCATGCAGCCTCCTCTGTCTGACAGAGACTGGACTCTGTTTATCATGTAGCCTCCTCTGTCTGACAGAGACTGGACTCTGTTTATCATGCAGCCTCCTCTGTCTGACAGAGACTGGACTCTGTGTATCATGCAGCCTCCTCTGTTTATCATGCAGCCTCCTCACCATTGCACCTTATACCAAATAGAAGGTTGGACCTCACTTTATATCCGCAGAAAGATACATTTGTATGTCTTCATCTACAAAGGCCTTTTGGGTGAACTCCCTCTTTACCTCTGTAGTCTGGTCTCCTTCACCACCAGCAGGTAAACTCCCTCTTTACCTCTGTAGTCTGGTCTCCTTCACCACCAGCAGGTAAACTCCCTCTTTACCTCTGTAGTCTGGTCTCCTTCCCCACCAGCAGGTAAACTCCCTCTTTACCTCTGTAGTCTGGTCTCCTTCACCACCAGCAGGTAAACTCCCTCTTTACCTCTGTAGTCTGGTCTCCTTCACCACCAGCAGGTAAACTCCCTCTTTACCTCTGTAGTCTGGTCTCCTTCACCACCAGCAGGTAAACTCCCTCTGTAGTCTGGTCTCCTTCACCACCAGCAGGTAAACTCCCTCTTTACCTCTGTAGTCTGGTCTCCTTCACCACCAGCAGGTAAACTCCCTCTGTAGTCTGGTCTCCTTCACCACCAGCAGGTAAACTCCCTCTGTAGTCTGGTCTCCTTCCCCACCAGCAGGTAAACTCCCTCTGTAGTCTGGTCTCCTTCACCACCAGCAGGTAAACTCCCTCTTTACCTCTGTAGTCTGGTCTCCTTCACCACCAGCAGGTAAACTCCCTCTGTAGTCTGGTCTCCTTCCCCACCAGCAGGTAAACTCCCTCTTTACCTCTGTAGTCTGGTCTCCTTCCCCACCAGCAGGTAAACTCCCTCTTTACCTCTGTAGTCTGGTCTCCTTCACCACCAGCAGGTAAACTCCCTCTGTAGTCTGGTCTCCTTCCCCACCAGCAGGTAAACTCCCTCTTTACCTCTGTAGTCTGGTCTCCTTCCCCACCAGCAGGTAAACTCCCTCTTTACCTCTGTAGTCTGGTCTCCTTCACCACCAGCAGGTAAACTCCCTCTTTACCTCTGTAGTCTGGTCTCCTTCACCACCAGCAGGTAAACTCCCTCTTTACCTCTGTAGTCTGGTCTCCTTCACCACCAGCAGGTAAACTCCCTCTTTACCTCTGTAGTCTGGTCTCCTTCCCCACCAGCAGGTAAACTCCCTCTGTAGTCTGGTCTCCTTCACCACCAGCAGGTAAACTCCCTCTTTACCTCTGTAGTCTGGTCTCCTTCACCACCAGCAGGTAAACTCCCTCTTTACCTCTGTAGTCTGGTCTCCTTCACCACCAGCAGGTAAACTCCCTCTGTAGTCTGGTCTCCTTCCCCACCAGCAGGTAAACTCCCTCTTTACCTCTGTAGTCTGGTCTCCTTCACCACCAGCAGGTAAACTCCCTCTTTACCTCTGTAGTCTGGTCTCCTTCACCACCAGCAGTAAACTCCCTCTGTAGTCTGGTCTCCTTCCCCACCAGCAGGTAAACCCCCTCTTTACCTCTGTAGTCTAGTCTCCTTCCCCACCAGCAGGTAAACTCCCTCTTTACCTCTGTAGTCTGGTCTCCTTCACCACCAGCATGTAAACTCCCTCTGTAGTCTGGTCTCCTTCCCCACCAGCAGGTAAACTCCCTCTGTAGTCTGGTCTCCTTCCCCACCAGCAGGTAAACTCCCTCTTTACCTCTGTAGTCTGGTCTCCTTCCCCACCAGCAGGTAAACTCCCTCTTTACCTCTGTAGTCTGGTCTCCTTCACCACCAGCAGTAAACTCCCTCTGTAGTCTGGTCTCCTTCACCACCAGCAGGTAAACTCCCTCTTTACCTCTGTAGTCTGGTCTCCTTCACCACCAGCAGGTAAACTCCCTCTTTACCTCTGTAGTCTGGTCTCCTTCCCCACCAGCAGGTAAACTCCCTCTGTAGTCTGGTCTCCTTCACCACCAGCAGGTAAACTCCCTCTTTACCTCTGTAGTCTGGTCTCCTTCACCACCAGCAGGTAAACTCCCTCTGTAGTCTGGTCTCCTTCACCACCAGCATGTAAACTCCCTCTGTAGTCTGGTCTCCTTCCCCACCAGCAGGTAAACTCCCTCTGTAGTCTGGTCTCCTTCACCACCAGCAGGTAAACTCCCTCTTTACCTCTGTAGTCTGGTCTCCTTCACCACCAGCAGGTAAACTCCCTCTTTACCTCTGTAGTCTGGTCTCCTTCCCCACCAGCAGGTAAACTCCCTCTTTACCTCTGTAGTCTGGTCTCCTTCACCACCAGCAGGTAACTCCCTCTTTACCTCTGTAGTCTGGTCTATGTTACCATACCCGTCTGCAAGGTGGTTGCTATGTTACCATACCCGGTCTGCTAGGTGGTTACTATGTTACCATACCCGGTCTGCCAGGTGGTTGCTATGGTACCATACTCGTTCTGCTATGTGGTTGCTATGTTACCATACCCGGTCTGCTAGGTGGTTGCTATGTTACCATACCCGGTCTGCTAGGTGGTTGCTATGTTACCATTCCCGGTCTGCTAGGTGGTTGCTATGTTACCATACCCGGTCTGCTAGGTGGTTGCTATGTTACCATACCCGGTCTGCTAGGTTGTTGCTATGTTACCATACTCGGTCTGCTAGGTGGTTGATATGTTATCATACCCGGTCTGCTAGGTGGTTGCTATGTTACCATACCTGGTCTGCTAGGTGGTTGCTATGTTACCATACCCGGTCTGCTAGGTGGTTGCTATGTTATCACACCCAGTCTGCTAGGTGGTTGATATGTTACCATACCTGGTCTGCTAGGTGGTTGCTATGTTACCATACCCGGTCTGCTAGGTGATTGCCCTGAATGGAATAATCTACAACCCATGCTTCATCTAGATATGTTAGTGCCTCTCAATGGAATAGTCTACAACCCCTGCCTCGTCTAGATATGTTAGTGCCTCTCAATGGAATAATCTACAACCCATGCCTCGTCTAGATATGTTAGTGCCTCTCAATGGAATAATCTACAACCCATGCCTCATCTAGATATGTTAGTGACCCTGAATCGATTTAAAATATTGATGGGAGACTCTGTTACAGAGGAGTGTAACACCAGTCTCAACGTCAACAGTGAAGAGGCGACTCCGGGATGCTGGCCTTCTTGGCCAGAGTTCCTCTGTCCAGTGTCTGTGTTCTTTTGCCCATCTTAATCTTTTATTTTTATTGGCCAGTCTGAGATATGGCTTTTTCTTTGCAACTCTGCCTAGAAGACCAGCATCCCAGAGTCGTCTCTTCACTGTTGACGTTGAGACTGGTGTTTTACGGGTACTATTTAATGAAGCTGTAAGTTGAGGACTTGTGAGCCGTCTGTTTCTCAAACTAGACACTCTAATGTACTTGTCCTCTTGCTCAGTTGTGCACCGGGGCCTCCCACTCCTCTTTCTATTCTGGTTAGAGACAGTTTGCGCTGTTCTGTGAAGGGAGTAGTACACAGCGTTGTACCAGATCTTCAGTTTCTTGGCAATTTCTCGCATGGAATAGCCTTCATTTCTCAGATCAAGAATAGACTGACGAGTTTCAGAAGAAAGTTCTTTGTTTCTGGCCATTTTGCGCCTGTAATCGAACCCACAAATGCTGATGCTCCAGATACTCAACTAGTCTAAAGAAGGCCAGTTTTACTGCTTCTTTAATCAGTACAACAGTTTTCATCTGTGCTAACATAATTGCAAACGAGTTTTCTAATGATCAATTAGCTAATCCAAGTTTATTATTTTAAAAAGCTAACACAACGTGCCACTGGAACACAGGAGTGATGGTTGCTGATAATGTAGATATTATGTAGATATTCCATTTTAAAAAAATCTGCCGTTTCCAGCTACAACAGTCATTAATAACATTAACAATGTCTACACTGTATTTCTGATCAATTTGATGTTATTTTAATGGACAAAAAAAATGTGCTTTTCTTTCTAAGTGACCCCAACCAACCTTTTGTGTGGTAGTGTGTATATGTCTATATGTCATTTTAAGTGTATATGCACGTTAGATATCTGTTTCCTCTGTTATGGTAAAGTTGTATGTTCCCTCAGGGCTGGACTACCGTAAGATGACCGATGAGGTGTCGGATCCCCTGGCCGCTCTGGAACCCGTTCTAACCAGTCAGAATGTCCTGTCCATCTCCAAACTGGCCAATCGGCTCCCTCGCCCAGGAGGGGGTGTGGTTTCTGCTAGCGCAGTGCACGCAACCTGGCTAAGGAAGCTGTTCTGGAGGGGAGACCCACAGGTAATTATTTATCTACCTGGCGAGGGAAGGTGTTCTGGAGGGGAGACCCAGAACCTTTATTTCAACTGAGACAGATTGACAGAAGAAGTAGTGGTAGTGACTGGTTATAGTAGTGGTAGTGACTGGTTATAGTTATAGTAGTGGTAGTGACTGGTTATAGTAGTGGTAGTGACTGGTTATAGTAGTGGTAGTGACTGGTTATAGTAGTGGTAGTGACTGGTTGTAGTAGTGGTAGTGACTGGTTATGGTTATAGTTGTGACTGGTTATAGTAGTGGTAGTGACTGGTTATAGTAGTGGTAGTGACTGGTTATAGTAGTGGTAGTGACTGGTTATAGTAGTGGTAGTGACTGGTTATGGTTATAGTAGTGACTGGTTATAGTAGTGGTAGTGACTGGTTATAGTAGTGGTAGTGACTGGTTATAGTAGTGGTAGTGACTGGTTATAGTAGTGGTAGTGACTGGTTATAGTAGTGGTAGTGACTGGTTATAGTAGTGGTAGTGACTGGTTATAGTAGTGGTAGTGACTGGTTATGGTTATAGTAGTGACTGGTTATAGTAGTGGTAGTGACTGGTTATAGTAGTGGTAGTGACTGGTTATAGTAGTGGTAGTGACTGGTTATAGTAGTGGTAGTGACTGGTTATAGTAGTGGTAGTGTCTGGTTATAGTAGTGGTAGTGTCTGGTTATAGTAGTGGTAGTGACTGGTTATAGTAGTGGTAGTGACTGGTTATAGTAGTGGTAGTGACTGGTTATATTAGTGGTAGTGACTGGTTAGTTATAGTAGTGGTAGTGTCTACAGTAGGTCGGTCTGTCAGCCTGCTGGTGGTCAGTTTGTCAGCCTGCTGGTGGTCGGTCGGTCTGTCAGCCTGCTATAACCTGAATTTACAATGTTATATTGAGATGTTGTGTCACTGGCTGACACACAATACCTCATAATGTCAAAGTGGAATTATGGTTTTACAAATTAATATAAAATGGAAAGCTGAAATGTCACGAGTCTAGGTAGTTAACACCTTTTTTATGGCAAGCAAAAATAAGTCGAGAGTTAAAATGTGCTTAAGTCACAATAAGTTGCAATACTTTGCATGGACTCACTCTGTGTTCAATAATAATATTTATTATGGTCTTTTTTTAATGACTACCTCATCTCTGTACCACACACATACAATTATCTGCAAAGTCCTTCAGTCGAGCAGTACATTTCAAACACAAATGCAATGCCTTGCAAAGAAGGGCACCTATTGGTAGATGGGTAAAAATAAAACAGCAGACATTGAATATCCCTTGGAGCATGGTGAAGTTATTCATTACACTTTGGATGGTGTATCAATACACCCAGTCACCACAAAGATACAGGCGTCCTTCCTAACTCAGTTGCCGGAGAGGAAGGAAACTGCTCAGGGATTTCACCATGAGGCCAATGGTGACTTTAAAACAGTTACATAGTTTAATGGCTGTGATAGGAGAAAACTGAGGATGGATCAACAACATGGTAGTTACTCCACAATACTAACCTAAATGACAGAGTTTAATGGCTGTGGTGGGAGAAAACTGAGGATGGATCAACAACATTGTAGTTACTCCACAATACTAACCTAAATGACATAGTTTAATGGCTGTGATGGGAGAAAACTGAGGATGGATCAACAACATTGTAGTTACTCCACAATACTAACCTAAATGACATAGTTTAATGGCTGTGATGGGAGAAAACTGAGGATGGATCAACAACATTGTAGTTACTCCACAATACTAACCTAAATGACATAGTTTAATGGCTGTGATGGGAGAAAACTGAGGATGGATCAACAACATGGTAGTTACTCCACAACACTAACCTAAATGACATAGTTTAATGGCTGTGATGGGAGAAAACTGAGGATGGATCAACAACATGGTAGTTACTCCACAATACTAACCTAAATGACATAGTTTAATGGCTGTGATGGGAGAAAACTGAGGATGGATCAACAACATGGTAGTTACTCCACAATACTAACCTAAATTACAGAGTGAAAAGAAGGAAGCCTGTACAGAATAAAAACTATTCCAAAACATGCATCCTGTTTGCAACAAGGCACTAAAATAATACTGTAAGGCAAAGAAATTAACTTTTTGGCCTGGATACAAAGTGTTTTGTTTGGGGCAAATCCAACACAGCACATCGCTGAGTACCACTTTTCATATTGTCAAGCATGGTGGTGGCTGCATCATGTTATGCTTGTCATCGGCAAGGACTAGGGAGTTATTTAGGATTTTAAAAAAGAAACTAAATAGAGCTAAGCATAGGCAACATCCTAGAGGAATACCTGGTTCAGTCTGCTTTCCACCAGACACTGGGAGATTAGTTCACATTTCAGCAGGACGATAACCTTAAACACAAGGGCAAATATACACTGGAGTTGCTTACCAAGACGATGGTGAATGTTCCTTAGTGGTCTAGCTACAGTTTTGACTTAAGTCTGCTTGAAAATCTATGGCAAGACTGGAAAATGGTTGTCTAGCAATGAACAACAACCAACTTGACCGAGCTTGGAGAATTTTTAAAAGTGTGCAAATATTGTACAGTTCAGGTGTGCAAAGCTCTTAGAGACTTACCCAGAAAGACTCACAGCTCTTAGAGACTTACCCAGAAAGACTCACAGCTCTTAGAGACTTACCCAGAAAGACTCACAGCTCTTAGAGACTTACCCAGAAAGACTCACAGCTCTTAGAGACTTACCCAGAAAGACTCACAGCTCTTAGAGACTTACCCAGAAAGACTCACAGCTCTTAGAGACTTACCCAGAAAGACTCACAGCTCTTAGAGACTTACCCAGAAAGACTCACAGCTCTTAGAGACTTACCCAGAAAGACTCACAGCTCTTAGAGACTTACCCAGAAAGACTCACAGCTCTTAGAGACTTACCCAGAAAGACTCACAGCTCTTAGAGACTTACCCAGAAAGACTCACAGCTCTTAGAGACTTACTCAGAAAGACTCACAGCTCTTAGAGACTTACCCAGAAAGACTCACAGCTCTTAGAGACTTACCCAGAAAGACTCACAGCTGTAATCGCTCTTAGAGACTTACCCAGAAAGACACACAGCTCTTAGAGACTTACCCAGAAAGACTCATTGCTGTAATCATTGCCAAAGGTGATTCTAACATGTATTGACTCAAGGGGTGTGAATACTGATGTAAATTAATTTTTTCTGTATAAAATGTTCACTAAATGTGCGAACATTAAAACATGTATTGTTCACTTAGATTTTTTGCGTATTGTGTGTTCGTGGGGGACGAAAAAAATGATCTATGTAAATCCATTTTGAATTCAGGCTGTAAATGTGGAATAAGTCAAAGGCTATGAATACTTTCTGAAGGCTCTGTATGTGGTTAATTACGGCTGGCATTATCTACAATCTGCCTCAATATCAATGTTGCTAGCTAAGGTACACAAGGCCAAGGCTATCTGGATGTGCTGGGAGTTAGAGCATCGAGCTTAGATTGTAGGATGGCCGGGGTGTTGTGCATGTCCCAGTTTAGGTCACCTAACAGGATGAACTCTGAAGATAGATGTGGGGCAATCAGTTCACATATGGTGTCCAGGGCACAGCTGGGGGCAGAGGGTGGTCTATAGCAGGCGGCAACGGTGAGAGACTTGTTTCTGGATTTTTTTTTTAAGTCGAAGCTCGAAATGTTTGGGTACAGACCTGGATAGTAAGACAGAACTCTGCAGGCTATCTCTGCAGTCCAGGATGATGGCTGGCTTCCTGTCCTCATAATCACAGCCGTTTTGTGCAGTGTGCTCAGGAGGACCACATTCTTGTTTCTCTTCGGGAGGTAAGAAACTAGAGGGGGGGGTGAAGGGAAACTTCTCCCCCATGTTGCGAGGAGTGCAGGGGGAAGCTCAGGCTTGTTCTTTCTGACTGTGCCAACCATGGTGATCTTCCTTTTCAGGAGCTGCTGGCTGAGTTCAATCAGTAGCTCACATGATCTCAATTTCTCATTGTGTGTGTGTGTGTGTGTGTCTTTGTGGTGTGTCAACGATTTTAATACTGCCGGATCAAAATGACCCTAAGACAATCTTTGTCCCCTAGTGTTGTACAGGTTTCATGGAAATATGAACAAAGGAGATGTTTCACTTTTTCTAATGTTGGGGTCACTCTAGGAAAAGTATTCAAATTTCAAGTTGAAAAAATGTAATTTAGGGTTTTTCTCTGCTATTAAATATAATGGCGAGTCATGTTTTACCCTTAAGACAACACAAGGCTTAAAGTAATGATGGACTGTCGTTTCTCTTTGCTTATTTGATCTGTTCTTGCCATAATATGGACTTGGTCTTTTACCAAATAAGGCTATCTTCTGTATACCACCCCTACCTTGTCACAACACAACTGATTGTCTCAAACGCATTAAGAAGGAAAGAAGTTCCACAAATTAACTTTTAACAAGACACACCTGTTAATTGAAATGCATTCCAGGTGATATATTTTGATTTGTTTACCACTTACTACATGATTCCATATGTGTTATTTCACAGTTTTGATGTCTTCACTTTTATTCTACAATGTAGAAAATAGTCAAAATAAAGGAAAGCCCTTGAATGATTAGGTGTGTCCAAACTATTGTCAGCTAGCACGCCTAACAACCGGTCAGCTAGCACGCCTAACAACCGGTCAGCTAGCACGCCTAACAACCGGTCAGCTAGCACACCTAAAAACATGTACCCTCCTCTTTTCTAAAGGTTTTAAAGAGACCCCCCCAGACAGAGCAGGACTACCTTCACGCCTATGACACCTGCGCAAAATACTTGGACAGACTGCTTCCTGCTGATGCTGTCCACTTCCTGGATGACATAACGTTCTCTCCACTAGCAGTCAATCAGGTGAGGATGTGATGGTGATGATGGTGGTCATTATGGTGATGATGGGGACGAAGACGGTAGTGGTGGTGGAGGTTGTGATGAGAATTATGATAATAATGGTGGGGTTGATGCTGAGTTAAGTTGATTAGGATCCCCATTAACTACTGAACACACAGCAGCTACTCTTCGTGGGGTCCATTTACTACTGAATATGTAGCAGCTACTCTTCCTGGGGTTCATTAACATGTAGCAGCTACTCTTCCTGGGGTTCATTAACATGTTTCAGCTACTCTTCCTGGGGTCCATTTACTACTGAATATGTAGCAGCTACTCTTCCTGGGGTCCATTAACATGTAGCAGCTACTCTTCCTGGGGTCCATTTACTACTGAATATGTAGCAGCTACTCTTCCTGGGGTCCATTAACTACTGAACATGTAGCAGCTACTCTACCTGGGGTTCATTAACATGTAGCAGCTACTCTTCCTGGGGTTCATTAACATGTAGCAGCTACTCTTCCTGGGGTTCATTAACATGTAGCAGCTACTCTTCCTGGGGTCCATTAACTACTGAACATGTAGCAGCTACTCTACCTAGGGTCCATTAACTACTGAATATGCAGCAGCTACTCTTCCTGGGGTCCATTAACATGTAGCATCTACTCTTCCTGGGGTCCATTAACTACTGAACATGTAGCAGCTACTCTTCCTGGGGTCCATTAACTACTGAACATGTAGCAGCTACTCTACCTGAGGTCCATTAACTACTGAACATGTAGCAGCTACTCTACCTGGGGTCCATTAACATGTAGCATCTACTCTTCCTGGGGTCCATTAACTACTGAATATGCAGCAGCTACTCTTCCTGGGGTCCATTAACATGTAGCAGCTACTCTACCTGGGGTCCATTAACATGTAGCAGCTACTCTACCTGGGGTCCATTAACATGTAGCAGCTACTCTACCTGGGGTCCATTAACATGTAGCAGCTACTCTACCTGGGGTCCATTAACATGTAGCAGCTACTCTACCTGGGGTCCATTAACATGTAGCAGCTACTCTACCTGGGGTTCATTAACATGTAGCAGCTACTCTTCCTGGGGTCCATTAACATGTAGCAGCTACTCTACCTGGGGTCCATTAACATGTAGCAGCTACTCTACCTGGGGTTCATTAACATGTAGCAGCTACTCTTCCTGGGGTCCATTAACTACTGAACATGTAGCAGCTACTCTTCCTGGGGTTCATTAACATGTAGCAGCTACTCTACCTGGGGTCCATTAACATGTAGCAGCTACTCTACCTGGGGTCCATTAACATGTAGCAGCTACTCTACCTGGGTTCCATTAACATGTAGCAGCTACTCTACCTGGGGTCCATTAACATGTAGCAGCTACTCTTCCTGGGGTTCATTAATATGTAGCAGCTACTCTTCCTGGGGTCCATTAACTACTGAACATGTAGCAGCTACTCTTCCTGGGGTCCATTAACTACTGAACATGTAGCAGCTACTCTTCCTGGGGTTCATTAACATGTAGCAGCTACTCTACCTGGGGTCCATTAACATGTAGCAGCTACTCTACCTGGGGTCCATTGACATGTAGCAGCTACTCTACCTGGGGTCCATTAACATGTAGCAGCTACTCTACCTGGGGTCCATTAACATGTAGCAGCTACTCTACCTGGGGTCCATTAATATGTAGCAGCTACTCTTCCTGGGGTCCATTAACTACTGAACATGTAGCAGCTACTCTACCTGGGGTCCATTAACTACTGAACATGTAGCAGCTACTCTTCCTGGGGTCCATTAACTACTGAATATGTAGCAGCTTCTCTTCTTGTGGTCCATTAACTACTGAATATGCAGCAGCTACTCTTCCTGGGGTCCATTAACTACTGAATATGCAGCAGCTACTCTTCCTGGGGTCCATTAACTACTGAACATGTAGCAGCTACTCTTCCTGGGGTTCATTAACATGTAGCAGCTACTCTTCCTGGGGTCCATTAACTACTGAACATGTAGCAGCTACTCTACCTGGGGTCCATTAACTACTGAACATGGAGCAGCTACTCTTCCTGGGGTCCATTAACTACTGAATATGTAGCAGCTACTCTTCCTGGGGTCCATTAACTACTGAATATGTAGCAGCTACTCTTTCTGGGGTCCATTAACTACTGAAAATGTAGCAGCTACTCTACCTGGGGTCCATTAACTACTGAACATGTAGCAGCTACTCTTCCTGGGGTCCATTAACTACTGAATATGTAGCAGCTACTCTTCCTGGGGTCCATTAACTACTGAATATGTAGCAGCTACTCTTCCTGGGGTCCATTAACTACTGAATATGCAGCAGCTACTCTTCCTGGGGTCCATTAACTACTGAACATGTAGCAGCTACTCTTCCTGGGGTTCATTAACATGTAGCAGCTACTCTTCCTGGGGTTCATTAACATGTAGCAGCTACTCTACCTGGGGTCCATTAACTACTGAACATGTAGCAGCTACTCTTCCTGGGATTCATTAACATGTAGCAGCTACTCTTCCTGGGGTCCATTAACATGTAGCAGCTACTCTACCTGGGTTCATTAACATGTAGCAGCTACTCTACCTGGGGTCCATTAACATGTAGCAGCTACTCTACCTGGGGTTCATTAACGTGTAGCAGCTACTCTTCCTGGGGTCCATTAACTACTGAACATGTAGCAGCTACTCTTCCTGGGGTCCATTAACATGTAGCAGCTACTCTTCCTGGGGTCCATTTACTACTGAACATGTAGCAGCTACTCTTCCTGGGGTTCATTAACATGTAGCAGCTACTCTACCTGGGGTCCATTAACATGTAGCAGCTACTCTTCCTGGGGTCCATTAACTACTGAACATGTAGCAGCTACTCTTCCTGGGGTTCATTAACATGTAGCAGCTACTCTACCTGGGGTCCATTAACATGTAGCAGCTACTCTACCTGGGGTCCATTAACATGTAGCAGCTACTCTACCTGGGGTCCATTAACATGTAGCAGCTACTCTTCCTGGGGTCCATTAACATGTAGCAGCTACTCTACCTGGGGTCCATTAACATGTAGCAGCTACTCTACCTGGGGTCCATTAACTATTGAACATTTAGCAGCTACTCTTCCTGGGGTCCATTAACTACTGAACATGTAGCAGCTACTCTACCTGGGGTCCATTAACATGTAGCAGCTACTCTACCTGGGGCCATTAACATGTAGCAGCTACTCTTCCTGGGGTCCATTAACATGTAGCAGCTACTCTACCTGGGGTCCATTAACATGTAGCAGCTACTCTTCCTGGGGTCCATTAACTACTGAACATGTAGCAGCTACTCTTCCTGGGGTTCATTAACATGTAGCAGCTACTCTTCCTGGGGTCCATTAACTACTGAACATGTAGCAGCTACTCTTCCTGGGGTTCATTAACATGTAGCAGCTACTCTTCCTGGGGTTCATTAACATGTAGCAGCTACTCTTCCTGGGGTTCATTAACATGTAGCATCTACTCTTCCTGGGGTTCATTAACATGTAGCAGCTACTCTTCCTGGGGTTCATTAACATGTAGCAGCTACTCTTCCTGGGGTTCATTAACATGTAGCAGCTACTCTACCTGGGGTCCATTAACATGTAGCAGCTACTCTTCCTGGGGTTCATTAACATGTAGCAGCTACTCTTCCTGGGGTTCATTAACATGTAGCAGCTACTCTACCTGGGGTCCATTAACTACTGAACATGTAGCAGCTACTCTTCCTGGGGTTCATTAACATGTAGCAGCTACTCTACCTGGGGTCCATTAACATGTAGCAGCTACTCTACCTGGGGTCCATTAACATGTAGCAGCTACTCTACCTGGGGTCCATTAACATGTAGCAGCTACTCTACCTGGGGTTCATTAACATGTAGCAGCTACTCGTCCTGGGGTTCATTAACATGTAGCAGCTACTCTACCTGGGGTCCATTAACATGTAGCAGCTACTCTTCCTGGGGTCCATTAACTACTGAACATGTAGCAGCTACTCTTCCTGGGGTTCATTAATTAACATGTAGCAGCTACTCTACCTGGGGTCCATTAACATGTAGCAGCTACTCTACCTGGGGTCCATTAACATGTAGCAGCTACTCTACCTGGGGTCCATTAACATGTAGCAGCTACTCTACCTGGGGTCCATTAACATGTAGCAGCTACTCTACCTGGGGTCCATTAACATGTAGCAGCTACTCTTCCTGGGGTCCATTAACTACTGAACATGTAGCAGCTACTCTTCCTGGGGTTCATTAACATGTAGCAGCTACTCTACCTGGGGTTCATTAACATGTAGCAGCTACTCTTCCTGGGGTCCATTAACTACTGAATATGCAGCAGCTACTCTTCCTGGGGTCCATTAACTACTGAATATGCAGCAGCTACTCTTCCTGGGGTCCATTAACTACTGAACATGTAGCAGCTACTCTTCCTGGGGTTCATTAACATGTAGCAGCTACTCTACCTGGGGTCCATTAACATGTAGCAGCTACTCTACCTGGGGTCCATTAACATGTAGCAGCTACTCTACCTGGGGTCCATTAACATGTAGCAGCTACTCTACCTGGGGTTCATTAATATGTAGCAGCTACTCTTCCTGGGGTCCATTAACTACTGAACATGTAGCAGCTACTCTTCCTGGGGTCCATTAACTACTGAACATGTAGCAGCTACTCTTCCTGGGGTTCATTAACATGTAGCAGCTACTCTACCTGGGGTCCATTAACATGTAGCAGCTACTCTACCTGGGGTCCATTAACATGTAGCAGCTACTCTACCTGGGGTCCATTAACATGTAGCAGCTACTCTACCTGGGGTCCATTAATATGTAGCAGCTACTCTTCCTGGGGTCCATTAACTACTGAACATGTAGCAGCTACTCTACCTGGGGTCCATTAACTACTGAACATGTAGCAGCTACTCTTCCTGGGATTCATTAACATGTAGCAGCTACTCTTCCTGGGGTCCATTAACATGTAGCAGCTACTCTACCTGGGTTCATTAACATGTAGCAGCTACTCTACCTGGGGTCCATTAACATGTAGCAGCTACTCTACCTGGGGTTCATTAACGTGTAGCAGCTACTCTTCCTGGGGTCCATTAACTACTGAACATGTAGCAGCTACTCTTCCTGGGGTCCATTAACATTTAGCAGCTACTCTTCCTGGGGTCCATTTACTACTGAACATGTAGCAGCTACTCTTCCTGGGGTTCATTAACATGTAGCAGCTACTCTTCCTGGGGTTCATTAACATGTAGCAGCTACTCTACCTGGGGTCCATTAACATGTAGCAGCTACTCTTCCTGGGGTCCATTAACTACTGAACATGTAGCAGCTACTCTTCCTGGGGTTCATTAACATGTAGCAGCTACTCTACCTGGGGTCCATTAACATGTAGCAGCTACTCTACCTGGGGTCCATTAACATGTAGCAGCTACTCTACCTGGGGTCCATTAACATGTAGCAGCTACTCTTCCTGGGGTCCATTAACATGTAGCAGCTACTCTACCTGGGGTCCATTAACATGTAGCAGCTACTCTACCTGGGGTCCATTAACTACTGAACATTTAGCAGCTACTCTTCCTGGGGTCCATTAACTACTGAACATGTAGCAGCTACTCTACCTGGGGTCCATTAACATGTAGCAGCTACTCTACCTGGGGCCATTAACATGTAGCAGCTACTCTTCCTGGGGTCCATTAACATGTAGCAGCTACTCTACCTGGGGTCCATTAACATGTAGCAGCTACTCTTCCTGGGGTCCATTAACTACTGAACATGTAGCAGCTACTCTTCCTGGGGTTCATTAACATGTAGCAGCTACTCTTCCTGGGGTCCATTAACTACTGAACATGTAGCAGCTACTCTTCCTGGGGTTCATTAACATGTAGCAGCTACTCTTCCTGGGGTTCATTAACATGTAGCAGCTACTCTTCCTGGGGTTCATTAACATGTAGCATCTACTCTTCCTGGGGTTCATTAACATGTAGCAGCTACTCTTCCTGGGGTTCATTAACATGTAGCAGCTACTCTTCCTGGGGTTCATTAACATGTAGCAGCTACTCTACCTGGGGTCCATTAACATGTAGCAGCTACTCTTCCTGGGGTTCATTAACATGTAGCAGCTACTCTTCCTGGGGTTCATTAACATGTAGCAGCTACTCTACCTGGGGTCCATTAACTACTGAACATGTAGCAGCTACTCTTCCTGGGGTTCATTAACATGTAGCAGCTACTCTACCTGGGGTCCATTAACATGTAGCAGCTACTCTACCTGGGGTCCATTAACATGTAGCAGCTACTCTACCTGGGGTCCATTAACATGTAGCAGCTACTCTACCTGGGGTTCATTAACATGTAGCAGCTACTCGTCCTGGGGTTCATTAACATGTAGCAGCTACTCTACCTGGGGTCCATTAACATGTAGCAGCTACTCTTCCTGGGGTCCATTAACTACTGAACATGTAGCAGCTACTCTTCCTGGGGTTCATTAATTAACATGTAGCAGCTACTCTACCTGGGGTCCATTAACATGTAGCAGCTACTCTACCTGGGGTCCATTAACATGTAGCAGCTACTCTACCTGGGGTCCATTAACATGTAGCAGCTACTCTACCTGGGGTCCATTAACATGTAGCAGCTACTCTACCTGGGGTCCATTAACATGTAGCAGCTACTCTTCCTGGGGTCCATTAACTACTGAACATGTAGCAGCTACTCTTCCTGGGGTTCATTAACATGTAGCAGCTACTCTACCTGGGGTTCATTAACATGTAGCAGCTACTCTTCCTGGGGTTCATTAACATGTAGCAGCTACTCTTCCTGGGGTCCATTAACTACTGAACATGTAGCAGCTACTCTTCTTGGGGTCCATTAACTACTGAATATGTAGCAGCTACTCTTCCTGGGGTTCATTAACATGTAGCATCTACTCTACCTGGGGTCCATTAACATGTAGCAGCTACTCTACCTGGGGTCCATTAACATGTAGCAGCTACTCTACCTGGGGTCCATTAACATGTAGCAGCTACTCTTCCTGGGGTTCATTAACATGTATCAGCTACTCTTCCTGGGGTTCATTAACATGTAGCAGCTACTCTTCCTGTGGTCCATTAACTACTGAACATGTAGCAGCTACTCTTCCTGGGGTTCATTAACATGTAGCAGCTACTCTACCTGGGGTTCATTAACATGTATCAGCTACTCTACCTGGGGTCCATTAACATGTAGCAGCTACTCTACCTGGGGTCCATTAACATGTAGCAGCTACTCTACCTGGTGTCCATTAACATGTAGCAGCTACTCTTCCTGGGGTTCATTAACATGTAGCAGCTACTCTTCCTGGGGTCCATTAACTACTGAACATGTAGCAGCTACTCTTCCTGGGGTACATTAACTACTGAATATGTAGCAGCTACTCTACCTGGGGTTCATTAACATGTAGCAGCTACTCTACCTGGGGTCCATTAACATGTAGCAGCTACTCTTCCTGGGGTCCATTAACTACTGAATATGTAGCAGCTACTCTTCCTGGGGTTCATTAACATGTATCAGCTACTCTACCTGGGGTCCATTAACATGTAGCAGCTACTCTACCTGGGGTCCATTAACATGTAGCAGCTACTCTTCCTGGGGTTCATTAACATGTATCAGCTACTCTACCATTGGTCCATTAACATGTAGCAGCTACTCTACCTGGGGTCCATTAACATGTAGCAGCTACTCTTCCTGGGGTTCATTAACATGTAGCAGCTACTCTTCCTGGGGTTCATTAACATGTAGCAGCTACTCTTCCTGGGATCCATTAACATGTAGCAGCTACTCTTCCTGGGGTCCATTAACTACTGAACATGTAGCAGCTACTCTTCCTGGGTCCATTAACTACTGAATATGTAGCAGCTACTCTTCCTGGGGTCCATTAACATGTAGTATCTACTCTTCCTGGGGTCCATTAATATGTAGCAGCTACTCTACCTGGGGTCCATTAACTACTGAACATGTAGCAGCTACTCTTCCTGGGGTCCATTAACTACTGAACATGTAGCAGCTACTCTTCCTGGGGTCCATTAACTACTGAACATGTAGCAGCTACTCTTCCTGGGGTCCATTAACTACTGAACATGTAGCAGCTACTCTTCCTGGGGTCCATTTAACTACTGAACATGTAGCAGCTACTCTTCCTGGGGTTCATTAACATGTAGCAGCTACTCTACCTGGGGTCCATTAACATGTAGCAGCTACTCTTCCTGGGGTTCATTAACATGTTTCAGCTACTCTTCCTGGGGTTCATTAACATCTATCAGCTACTCTACCTGGGGTCCATTAACTACTGAACATGTAGCAGCTACTCTTCCTGGGGTTCATTAACATGTAGCAGCTACTCTTCCTGGGGTTCATTAACATCTATCAGCTACTCTACCTGGGGTCCATTAACTACTGAACATGTAGCAGCTACTCTTCCTGGGGTTCATTAACATGTAGCAGCTACTCTTCCTGGGGTTCATTAACATGTTTCAGCTACTCTTCCTGGGGTTCATTAACATCTATCAGCTACTCTACCTGGGGTCCATTAACTACTGAACATGTAGCAGCTACTCTTCCTGGGGTTCATTAACATGTAGCAGCTACTCTACCTGGGGTCCATTAACATGTAGCAGCTACTCTTCCTGGGGTTCATTAACATCTATCAGCTACTCTTCCTGGGGTCCATTAACTACTGAACATGTAGCAGCTACTCTTCCTGGGGTTCATTAACATGTAGCAGCTACTCTACCTGGGGTCCATTAACATGTAGCAGCTACTCTTCCTGCGGTCCACACAAAACGTACACATACACGACACAGAACAGTAATGGACAAGAACATTCCCTTTAAAACATTTAAAAAATATATATGAATATAATAAGAGTTATATATGGGAAAGACACCAAGAGACAAAAATAATATTTACACACTATTCATATATGCATATTGTTAAATACAGTTAAATCAGAGCTTTGGAAAGAGAGCAGCTTTGATTCATTGTTTTTTTTTAAATCTAAACGTGCTTTTTGCCTGAGTTTCCTCCGGTGGCAGAGCAGTCCGTGGTGACATGGTTCTAAACATAGTGACACATTAAGTCTGTTTGTGGTTTGGGTACAGTGCAGAAACCCTTAGTGGCGTTTCTGCTGGGGATGTCTGTCTGTTTTGAAGTGTATGCAAATTGACTATGCAAGTTGTGAGGTGTTTTCAACAGTCGAATGTTTCTTAAAAAAGACTAGAAGAGAAGTAGTTTTAATTTCACCTCAACCAGGAAAGACTATCATGTTGTTAGTTCTGTTTGTGCGGTGAAATTGTGCTGTTTTGAGTCAACTGCAGCTTTTGACAGGTCTTTCTTCACTGTACCTGACCATGTTACCAGTCATCAAGATGGGACGCGACCACAGCCTCAACAACTAGTACGGTTGATCTGTGTGAAAAAGAGATGTTTTCATAACAGACGTGCCTCTCGCCATCTTCACAACAACTTTGTCAATATGACTCGACTGCGATAACTGACGTTTCCAGTAGTGAGTTAAATGGGTCCTTCACATCAGTTGTTGGAAGAGGTCTCCAGTTTATCAGTATACTGGTGTAGCTATGCACGTCAGTTGCTAGGCAACTTGGTAACTGGCAGCAAGCAACACATCTTGAAAAAGATATTGAAAATGTTGACAATTTTTTGTAACTCAGTTAACATAATTAGAAAAACAATAGTTGTCATTAAACCGCTAACCACAGAGGACCTCTGAAATATCAATAAGCTAATGTGCTATTAGCGTTAGCAAAATTTAAAAAAAACAAGCTTGGAACACACGCTAATGTCCTAATGAAGGACCAAATCATTCACACGCAGGTGCAGCTTTTGAAAAGAAAAACTATGGGCTTGAAATTAATATAGATCTAAGGTCGTTACAACAACCAATGCAAAGAGAGAACCCTGAGGGACAACCCAGAGATGTTTTATAACTTCAGTGGACCTGCAGTCTGGCACTCTGCAATCACTGCTGCCCTACCCTATACCAGGAAGGAACTCTGTTATCACTGCTGCCCTAAACTATACCAGGAAGGAACTCTGTTATCACTGCTGCCCTAAACTATACCAGGAAGGAACTCTGTTATCACTGCTGCCCTACCCTATACCAGGAAGGAACTCTGTTATCACTGCTGCCCTACCCTATACCAGGAAGGAACTCTGTTATCACTGCTGCCCTAAACTATACCAGGAAGGAACTCTGTTATCACTGCTGCCCTACCCTATACCAGGAAGGAACTCTGTTAACACTGCTGCCCTAAACTATACCAGGAAGGATCTCTGTTATCACTGCTGCCCTACCCTATACCAGGAAGGAACTCTGTTATCACTGCTGCCCTACCCTATACCAGGAAGGAACTCTGTTATCACTGCTGCCCTACCCTATACCAGGAAGGAACTCTGTTATCACTGCTGCCCTAAACTATACCAGGAAGGAACTCTGTTGTCACTGCTGCCCTACCCTATACCAGGAAGGAACTCTGCAATCACTGCTGCCCTACCCTATACCAGGAAGGAACTCTGTTGTCACTGCTGCCCTACCCTATACCAGGAAGGAACTCTGCAATCACTGCTGCCCTACCCTATACCAGGAAGGAACTCTGTTGTCACTGCTGCCCTACCCTATACCAGGAAGGAACTCTGTTATCACTGCTGCCCTAAACTATACCAGGAAGGAACTCTGTTATCACTGCTGCCCTACCCTATACCAGGAAGGAACTATATCACTGCTGCCCTACCCTATACCAGGAAGGAACTCTGTTATCACTGCTGCCCTACCCTATACCAGGAAGGAACTATATCACTGCTGCCCTAAACTATACCAGGAAGGAACTATATCACTGCTGCCCTAAACTATACCAGGAAGGAACTCTGTTATCACTGCTGCCCTAAACTATACCAGGAAGGAACTATATCACTGCTGCCCTACCCTATACCAGGAAGGAACTCTGTTGTCACTGCTGCCCTAAACTATACCAGGAAGGAACTATATCACTGCTGCCCTACCCTATACCAGGAAGGAACTATATCACTGCTGCCCTACCCTATACCAGGAAGGAACTATATCACTGCTGCCCTACCCTATACCAGGAAGGAACTCTGTTATCACTGCTGCCCTACCCTATACCAGGAAGGAACTATATCACTGCTGCCCTACCCTATACCAGGAAGGAACTCTGTTATCACTGCTGCCCTAAACTATACCAGGAAGGAACTATATCACTGCTGCCCTACCCTATACCAGGAAGGAACTATATCACTGCTGCCCTACCCTATACCAGGAAGGAACTATATCACTGCTGCCCTACCCTATACCAGGAAGGAACTCTGTTATCACTGCTGCCCTACCCTATACCAGGAAGGAACTATATCACTGCTGCCCTACCCTATACCAGGAAGGAACTCTGTTATCACTGCTGCCCTAAACTATACCAGGAAGGAACTATATCACTGCTGCCCTACCCTATACCAGGAAGGAACTATATCACTGCTGCCCTACCCTATACAAGGAAGGAACTCTATCACTGCTGCCCTACCCTATACCAGGAAGGAACTCTGTTATCACTGCTGCCCTACCCTATACCAGGAAGGAACTATATCACTGCTGCCCTACCCTATACCAGGAAGGAACTCTGTTATCACTGCTGCCCTAAACTATACCAGGAAGGAACTATATCACTGCTGCCCTACCCTATACCAGGAAGGAACTATATCACTGCTGCCCTACCCTATACCAGGAAGGAACTCTATCACTGCTGCCCTACCCTATACCAGGAAGGAACTCTGTTATCACTGCTGCCCTACCCTATACCAGGAAGGAACTATATCACTGCTGCCCTACCCTATACCAGGAAGGAACTCTATCACTGCTGCCCTACCCTATACCAGGAAGGAACTATATCACCGCTGCCCTACCCTATACCAGGAAGGAACTCTATCACTGCTGCCCTACCCTATACCAGGAAGGAACTCTGTTATCACTGCTGCCCTACCCTATACCAGGAAGGAACTATATCACTGCTGCCCTAAACTATACCAGGAAGGAACTATATCACTGCTGCCCTACCCTATACCAGGAAGGAACTCTATCACTGCTGCCCTACCCTATACCAGGAAGGAACTCTGTTATCACTGCTGCCCTACCCTATACCAGGAAGGAACTATATCACTGCTGCCCTACCCTATACCAGGAAGGAACTCTATCACTGCTGCCCTACCCTATACCAGGAAGGAACTATATCACTGCTGCCCTACCCTATACCAGGAAGGAACTCTATCACTGCTGCCCTACCCTATACCAGGAAGGAACTCTGTTATCACTGCTGCCCTACCCTATACCAGGAAGGAACTATATCACTGCTGCCCTAAACTATACCAGGAAGGAACTATATCACTGCTGCCCTACCCTATACCAGGAAGGAACTCTATCACTGCTGCCCTACCCTATACCAGGAAGGAACTCTATCACTGCTGCCCTACCCTATACCAGGAAGGAACTCTGTTGTCACTGCTGCCCTACCCTGTACCAGGAAGGAACTATATCACTGCTGCCCTACCCTATACCAGGAAGGAACTCTGCTGTCACTGCTGCCCTACCCTATACCAGGAAGGAACTCTGTTATCACTGCTGCCCTACCCTATACCAGGAAGGAACTATATCACTGCTGCCCTAAACTATACCAGGAAGGAACTATATCACTGCTGCCCTAAACTATACCAGGAAGGAACTCTGTTATCACTGCTGCCCTAAACTATACCAGGAAGGAACTATATCACTGCTGCCCTACCCTATACCAGGAAGGAACTCTGTTGTCACTGCTGCCCTAAACTATACCAGGAAGGAACTATATCACTGCTGCCCTACCCTATACCAGGAAGGAACTATATCACTGCTGCCCTACCCTATACCAGGAAGGAACTATATCACTGCTGCCCTACCCTATACCAGGAAGGAACTCTGTTATCACTGCTGCCCTACCCTATACCAGGAAGGAACTATATCACTGCTGCCCTACCCTATACCAGGAAGGAACTCTGTTATCACTGCTGCCCTAAACTATACCAGGAAGGAACTATATCACTGCTGCCCTACCCTATACCAGGAAGGAACTATATCACTGCTGCCCTACCCTATACCAGGAAGGAACTATATCACTGCTGCCCTACCCTATACCAGGAAGGAACTCTGTTATCACTGCTGCCCTACCCTATACCAGGAAGGAACTATATCACTGCTGCCCTACCCTATACCAGGAAGGAACTCTGTTATCACTGCTGCCCTAAACTATACCAGGAAGGAACTATATCACTGCTGCCCTACCCTATACCAGGAAGGAACTATATCACTGCTGCCCTACCCTATACAAGGAAGGAACTCTATCACTGCTGCCCTACCCTATACCAAGAAGGAACTCTGTTATCACTGCTGCCCTACCCTATACCAGGAAGGAACTATATCACTGCTGCCCTACCCTATACCAGGAAGGAACTCTGTTATCACTGCTGCCCTAAACTATACCAGGAAGGAACTATATCACTGCTGCCCTACCCTATACCAGGAAGGAACTATATCACTGCTGCCCTACCCTATACCAGGAAGGAACTATATCACTGCTGCCCTACCCTATACCAGGAAGGAACTCTGTTATCACTGCTGCCCTACCCTATACCAGGAAGGAACTATATCACTGCTGCCCTACCCTATACCAGGAAGGAACTCTATCACTGCTGCCCTACCCTATACCAGGAAGGAACTATATCACTGCTGCCCTACCCTATACCAGGAAGGAACTCTATCACTGCTGCCCTACCCTATACCAGGAAGGAACTCTGTTATCACTGCTGCCCTACCCTATACCAGGAAGGAACTATATCACTGCTGCCCTAAACTATACCAGGAAGGAACTATATCACTGCTGCCCTACCCTATACCAGGAAGGAACTCTATCACTGCTGCCCTACCCTATACCAGGAAGGAACTCTGTTATCACTGCTGCCCTACCCTATACCAGGAAGGAACTATATCACTGCTGCCCTACCCTATACCAGGACGGAACTCTATCACTGCTGCCCTACCCTATACCAGGAAGGAACTATATCACTGCTGCCCTACCCTATACCAGGAAGGAACTCTATCACTGCTGCCCTACCCTATACCAGGAAGGAACTCTGTTATCACTGCTGCCCTACCCTATACCAGGAAGGAACTATATCACTGCTGCCCTAAACTATACCAGGAAGGAACTATATCACTGCTGCCCTACCCTATACCAGGAAGGAACTCTATCACTGCTGCCCTACCCTATACCAGGAAGGAACTCTATCACTGCTGCCCTACCCTATACCAGGAAGGAACTCTGTTGTCACTGCTGCCCTACCCTGTACCAGGAAGGAACTATATCACTGCTGCCCTACCCTATACCAGGAAGGAACTCTGCTGTCACTGCTGCCCTACCCTATACCAGGAAGGAACTCTGCTGTCACTGCTGCCCTACCCTATACCAGGAAGGAACTCTGCTGTCACTACTGCCCTAAACTATACCAGGAAGGAACTATATCACTGCTGCCCTACCTTATACCAGGAAGGAACTCTGCTGTCACTGCTGCCCTACCCTATACCAGGAAGGAACTCTGCTGTCACTGCTGCCCTACCCTATACCAGGAAGGAACTCTGTTATCACTGCTGCCCTAAACTATACCAGGAAGGAACTATATCACTGCTGCCCTACCCTATACCAGGAAGGAACTCTGTTGTCACTGCTGCCCTACCCTGTACCAGAAAGGAACTATATCACTGCTGCCCTACCCTATACCAGGAAGGAACTCTGCTGTCACTGCTGCCCTACCCTATACCAGGAAGGAACTCTGCTGTCACTGCTGCCCTAAACTATACCAGGAAGGAACTATATCACTGCTGCCCTACCCTATACCAGGAAGGAAATATATCACTGCTGCCCTACCCTATACCAGGAAGGAACTCTGTTATCACTGCTGCCCTAAACTATACCAGGAAGGAACAATATCACTGCTGCCCTACCCTATACCAGGAAGGAACTCTGTTAACACTGCTGCCCTAAACTATACCAGGAAGGAACTCTGCTGTCACTGCTGCCCTACCCTGTACCAGGAAGGAACTATATCACTGCTGCCCTACCCTGTACCAGGAAGGAACTATATCACTGCTGCCCTACCCTATACCAGGAAGGAACTATATCACTGCTGCCCTACCCTATACCAGGAAGGAACTCTATCACTGCTGCCCTACCCTATACCAGGAAGGAACTATATCACTGCTGCCCTACCCTATACCAGGAAGGAACTCTATCACTGCTGCCCTACCCTATACCAGGAAGGAACTCTGTTATCACTGCTGCCCTACCCTATACCAGGAAGGAACTATATCACTGCTGCCCTAAACTATACCAGGAAGGAACTATATCACTGCTGCCCTACCCTATACCAGGAAGGAACTCTATCACTGCTGCCCTACCCTATACCAGGAAGGAACTCTATCACTGCTGCCCTACCCTATACCAGGAAGGAACTCTGTTGTCACTGCTGCCCTACCCTGTACCAGGAAGGAACTATATCACTGCTGCCCTACCCTATACCAGGAAGGAACTCTGCTGTCACTGCTGCCCTACCCTATACCAGGAAGGAACTCTGCTGTCACTGCTGCCCTACCCTATACCAGGAAGGAACTCTGCTGTCACTACTGCCCTAAACTATACCAGGAAGGAACTATATCACTGCTGCCCTACCTTATACCAGGAAGGAACTCTGCTGTCACTGCTGCCCTACCCTATACCAGGAAGGAACTCTGCTGTCACTGCTGCCCTACCCTATACCAGGAAGGAACTCTGTTATCACTGCTGCCCTAAACTATACCAGGAAGGAACTATATCACTGCTGCCCTACCCTATACCAGGAAGGAACTCTGTTGTCACTGCTGCCCTACCCTGTACCAGAAAGGAACTGTATCACTGCTGCCCTACCCTATACCAGGAAGGAACTCTGCTGTCACTGCTGCCCTACCCTATACCAGGAAGGAACTCTGCTGTCACTGCTGCCCTACCCTATACCAGGAAGGAACTATATCACTGCTGCCCTACCCTATACCAGGAAGGAACTATATCACTGCTGCCCTACCCTATACCAGGAAGGAACTCTGTTATCACTGCTGCCCTACCCTATACCAGGAAGGAACTCTGCTGTCACTGCTGCCCTAAACTATACCAGGAAGGAACTATATCACTGCTGCCCTACCCTATACCAGGAAGGAACTATATCACTGCTGCCCTACCCTATACCAGGAAGGAACTCTGTTATCACTGCTGCCCTAAACTATACCAGGAAGGAACAATATCACTGCTGCCCTACCCTATACCAGGAAGGAACTCTGTTAACACTGCTGCCCTAAACTATACCAGGAAGGAACTCTGCTGTCACTGCTGCCCTACCCTGTACCAGGAAGGAACTATATCACTGCTGCCCTACCCTGTACCAGGAAGGAACTATATCACTGCTGCCCTACCCTATACCAGGAAGGAACTATATCACTGCTGCCCTACCCTATACCAGGAAGGAACTATATCACTGCTGCCCTACCCTATACCAGGAAGGAACTATATCACTGCTGCCCTAAACTATACCAGGAAGGAACTCTGTTGTCACTGCTGCCCTAAACTATACCAGGACGTAGTTTCATTAGTTGTATTAGTAGTTGTAGCAGTAGTTTTGTTAGTTGTATTAGTAGTTGTAGCAGTAGTTTTAGTAGTTGTATTAGTAGTTGTAGCAGTAGTTTTGTTAGTTGTATTAGTAGTTGTAGCAGTAGTTGTATTAGTTGTAGCATTAGTTGTATTAGTAGTTGTAGCATTAGTTGTATTAGTAGTTGTAGCAGTAGTTTTAGTAGTTGTAGCAGTAGTATTAGTAGTTGTAGCAGTAGTATTAGTAGTTGTATTAGTAGTTGTATTAGTAGTTGTAGCATTAGTTGTATTAGTAGTTGTAGCAGTAGTTTTAGTAGTTGTAGCAGTAGTATTAGTAGTTGTAGCATTAGTTGTATTAGTAGTTGTAGCATTAGTTGTATTAGTAGTTGTAGCAGTAGTTTTAGTAGTTGTAGCAGTAGTATTAGTAGTTGTATTAGTTGTTGTATTAGTAGTTGTAGCAGTAGTTTTAGTAGTTGTAGCAGTAGTTGTATTAGTTGTATTAGTAGTTGTATTAGTAGTTGTAGCAGTAGTTGTATTAGTAGTTGTAGCATTAGTTGTATTAGTAGTTGTAGCAGTAGTTTTAGTAGTTGTAGCAGTAGTATTAGTAGTTGTATTAGTTGTTGTAGCAGTAGTTGTAGCAGTAGTTGTATTAGTAGTTGTAGCAGTAGTTTCATTAGTTGTATTAGTAGTTGTATTAGTAGTTTTATTAGTTGTAGCAGTAGTTTTATAATTTGTATTAGTAGTTTTATTAGTTGTAGTAGTAGTAGCAGTAGTTTTATCAGTTGTAGCAGTAGTTTTATCAGTAGTAGCAGTAGTTGTATTAGTAGTTTTATTAGTTGTATTAGTAGTTTTATTAGTTGTATTAGTAGTTTTATTAGTTGTATTAGTAGTTTTATTAGTTGTATTAGTAGTTTTATTAGTTGCATTAGTAGTTTTCTTAGTTGTATTAGTTGTATTAGTAGTTGTATTAGTTGTATTAGTAGTTTTATTAGTTGTATTAGTAGTAGCAGTAGTTTTATTAGTTGTATTAGTAGTTTTCTTAGTTGTATTAGTAGTTTTCTTAGTTGTATTAGTAGTTTTCTTAGTTGTATTAGTAGTTTTATCAGTTGTATTAGTAGTTGTATCAGTTGAAGCAGTTGTTTTATCAGTAGTATTTGTAGGTGTAGCAATAGTTGTATTAGTAGTTGTATTAGTAGTTGTAGCAGTAGTTGTAGCAGTAGTTTTATTAGTAGTTGTAGCAGTAGTTTTATCAGTAGTATTAGTAGTTGTAGCAGTTGTTGTAGCAGTAGTTGTAGCAGTAGTTGTATTAGTAGTTGTAGCAGTAGTTGTATTAGTAGTTGTAGCAGTAGTTTTATCAGTAGTATTAGTAGTTGTAGCAGTTGTTGTAGCAGTAGTTGTAGTTGTAGCAGTAGTTTTATCAGTATTATTAGTAGTTGTAGCAGTTGTTGTAGCAGTAGTTGTAGCAGTAGTTGTATTAGTAGTTGTAGCAGTAGTATTAGTAGTTGTATCAGTAGTTATAGCAGTAGTTGTATTAGTAGTTGTAGCAGTAGTTTTGTCAGTATTATTAGTAGTTGTAGCAGTAGTTGTAGCAGTAGTTGTATTAGTAGTTGTAGCAGTAGTTTTATCAGTATTATTAGTAGTTGTAGCAGTTGTTGTAGCAGTAGTTGTAGCAGTAGTTGTATTAGTAGTTGTAGTATTAGTAGTTGTATCAGTAGTTATAGCAGTAGTTGTATTAGTAGTTGTAGCAGTAGTTGTATTA
Organism: Oncorhynchus mykiss; assembly: GCF_057628025.1. Taxonomy (NCBI): domain Eukaryota; kingdom Metazoa; phylum Chordata; class Actinopteri; order Salmoniformes; family Salmonidae; genus Oncorhynchus; species Oncorhynchus mykiss. The sequence continues at coordinate 93,874,661 of NC_143025.1, forward strand.
GTAGTTGTAGCAGTAGTTTTGTCAGTTTTGTCAGTAGTTGTAGCAGTAGTTTTGTCAGTAGTTTTGTCAGTAGTTTTGTCAGTAGTTGTAGCAGTAGTTTCGTCAGTAGTTGTAGCAGTAGTTGTATTAGTAGTTGTATTAGTAGTTGTAGCAGTAGTTGTATTAGTAGTTGTAGCAGTAGTTTTATCAGTAGTATTAGTAGTTGTAGCAGTTGTTGTAGCAGTAGTTGTAGCAGTAGTTGTATTAGTAGTTGTAGCAGTAGTTGTAGCAGTAGTTGTAGCAGTAGTTGTAGCAGTAGTTGTAGCAGTAGTTGTAGCAGTAGTTGTATTAGTAGGTGTAGCAGTAGTTGTATTAGTAGTTGTAGCAGTAGTTTTGTCAGTAGTTTTGGCAGTAGTTGTAGCAGTAGTTTCGTCAGTAGTTGTAGCAGTAGTTGTAGCAGTAGTTGTAGCAGTAGTTGTAGCAGTAGTTGTAGCAGTAGTTGTAGCAGTAGTTGTAGCAGTAGTTGTAGCAGTAGTTGTAGCAGTAGTTTTGTCAGTAGTTGTAGCAGTAGTTTTGTCAGTAGTTTTGTCAGTAGTTGTAGCAGTAGTTGTAGCAGTAGTTTTGTCAGTAGTTGTAGCAGTAGTTGTATTAGTAGTTGTAGCAGTAGTTTTATCAGTAGTATTAGTAGTTGTAGCAGTTGTTGTAGCAGTAGTTGTAGCAGTAGTTGTATTAGTAGTTGTATTAGTAGTTGTATTAGTAGGTGTAGCAGTAGTTGTATTAGTAGTTGTAGCAGTAGTTTTGTCAGTAGTTTTGGCAGTAGTTGTAGCAGTAGTTTCGTCAGTAGTTGTAGCAGTAGTTGTATTAGTAGTTGTATTAGTAGTTGTAGCAGTAGTTGTATTAGTAGTTGTAGCAGTAGTTTTGTCAGTAGTTTTGGCAGTAGTTGTAGCAGTAGTTGTAGCAGTAGTTTCGTCAGTAGTTGTAGCAGTAGTTGTATTAGTAGTTGTAGCAGTAGTTTTGTCAGTAGTTGTAGCAGTAGTTTTGTCAGTAGTTTTGTCAGTAGTTGTAGCAGTAGTTGTAGCAGTAGTTTTGTCAGTAGTTTTGTCAGTATTTGTAGCAGTAGTTTTGTCAGTAGTTGTAGCAGTAGTTTTGTCAGTAGTTTTGTCAGTAGTTGTAGCAGTAGTTGTAGCAGTAGTTTTGTCAGTAGTTGTAGCAGTAGTTTTGTCAGTAGTTTTGTCAGTAGTTGTAGCAGTAGTTGTAGCAGTAGTTTTGTCAGTAGTTGTAGCAGTAGTTTTGTCAGTAGTTTTGTCAGTAGTTGTAGCAGTAGTTGTAGCAGTAGTTTTGTCAGTAGTTGTAGCAGTAGTTTTGTCAGTAGTTGTAGCAGTAGTTGTAGCAGTAGTTTTGTCAGTAGTTTTGTCAGTAGTTGTAGCAGTAGTTTTGTCAGTAGTTGTAGCAGTAGTTGTAGCAGTAGTTGTAGCAGTAGTTTTGTCAGTAGTTTTGTCAGTAGTTTTGTCAGTAGTTGTAGCAGTAGTTTTGTCAGTAGTTGTAGCAGTAGTTGTAGCAGTAGTTGTAGCAGTAGTTTTGTCAGTAGTTGTAGCAGTAGTTGTAGCAGTAGTTGTAGCAGTAGTTGTAGCAGTAGTTTTGTCAGTAGTTGTAGCAGTAGTTGTAGCAGTAGTTGTAGCAGTAGTTTTGTCAGTAGTTGTAGCAGTAGTTGTAGCAGTAGTTGTATTAGTAGTTGTAGCAGTAGTTGTAGCAGTAGTTGTATTAGTAGTTGTAGCAGTAGTTATATTAGTAGTTGTAGCAGTAGTTGTAGCAGTAGTTGTATTAGTAGTTGTAGCAGTAGTTATATTAGTAGTTGTAGCAGTAGTTGTAGCAGTAGTTGTAGCAGTAGTTGTATTAGTAGGTGTAGCAGTAGTTGTAGCAGTAGTTGTAGCAGTAGTTGTAGCAGTAGTTTTGTTGTTACTAAGTAATGTTTGTTTAGTTATATTTGGACACTATTGAAAATGAGTTGGTGTAGAGATTTATTCCTGCCAAATGTTAAATAGGGAATAGGGTGTCATAGAGCCCTGGTCTAAAGTAGTGCCCTGCATAGGGAATAGGGTGTCATAGAGCCCTGGTCTAAAGTAGTGCCCTGCATAGGGAATAGGGTGTCATAGAGCCCTGGTCTAAAGTAGTGCCCTGCATAGGGAATAGGGTGTCATAGAGCCCTGGTCTAAAGTAGTGCCCTGCATAGGGAATAGGGTGTCATAGAGCCCTGGTCTAAAGTAGTGCCCTGCATAGGGAATAGGGTGTCATAGAGCCCTGGTCTAAAGTAGTGCCCTGCATAGGGAATAGGGTGTCATAGAGCCCTGGTCTAAAGTAGTGCCCTATATAGGGAATAGGATGCCGTAGAGCCCTGATCTAAAGTAGTGCCCTATATAGGGAATAGGGTGTCATAGAGCCCTGGTCTAAAGTAGTGCCCTATATAGGGATTTGGGATGTACAGGATGTACCAGCCAGTCAGCTACACTCCACTCTGATGTTGTTTACAAATAAATGTCTGCATATTTAAAATGATACAGAAAGATCTGGCAACCGCAATGGCAACCCCCTCTCTCCCCTCATCTTGTCCCGTTCGCCTCTCCAACCCCCTCTCTCCCCTCATCTTGTCCCGTTCTCCTCTCCAACCCCCTCTCTCCCCTCATCTTGTCCCGTTCTCCTCTCCAACCCCCTCTCTCCCCTCATCTTGTCCGGTTCTCCTCTCCAACCCCCTTTCTCCTCTCATCTTGTCCCATTCTCCTCTCCAACCCCCTCTCTCCTCTCATCTTGTCCCATTCTCCTCTCCATCAGAACAGAAACTAATGGGGATCAGTAATAAACCCCAGGAAGAGTAGCTGCTGCCTTGGCAGGAACTAATGGGGATCCATAATAAACCCAAGGAAGAGTAGCTGCTGCCTTGACAGGAACTAATGGGGATCCATAATAAACCCCAGGAAGAGTAGCTGCTGCCTTGACAGGAACTAATGGGGATCCATAATAAACTCCAGGAAGAGGAGCTGCTGCCTTGACAGGAACTAATGGGGATCCATAATAAACCCCAGGAAGAGTAGCTGCTGCCTTGGCAGGAACTAATGGGGATCCATAATAAACCCCAGGAAGAGTAGCTGCTGCCTTGACAGGAACTAATGGGGATCCATAATAAACCCCAGGAAGAGTAGCTGCTGCCTTGACAGGAACTAATGGGGATCCATAATAAACCCCAGGAAGAGTAGCTGCTGCCTTGACAGGAACTAATGGGGACCCATAATAAACCCCAGGAAGAGTAGCTGCTGCTGGGGATCCATAATAAACCCCAGGAAGAGTAGCTGCTGGCTTGACAGGAACTAATGGGATCCATAATAAACCCCAGGAAGAGTAGCTGCTGGCTTGACAGGAACTAATGGGATCCATAATAAACCCCAGGAAGAGTAGCTGCTGCCTTGGCAGGAACTAATGGGATCCATAATAAACCCCAGGAAGAGTAACTGCTGCCTTGGCAGGAACTAATGGGGATCCATAATAAACCACAGGAAGAGTAGCTGCTGCCTTGGCAGGAACTAATGGGGATCCATAATAAACCCCAGGAAGAGTAGCTGCTGCCTTGACAGGAACTAATGGGGATCCATAATAAACCCCAGGAAGAGTAGCTGCTGCCTTGACAGGAACTAATGGGATCCATAATAAACCCCAGGAAGAGTAGCTGCTGCCTTGGCAGGAACTAATGGGGATCCATAATAAACCCCAGGAAGAGTAGCTGCTGCCTTGACAGGAACTAATGGGGATCCATAATAAACTCCAGGAATAGTAGCTGCTGCCTTGACAGGAACTAATGGGGATCCATAATAAACCCCAGGAATAGTAGCTGCTGCCTTGACAGGAACTAATGGGGATCCATAATAAACTCCAGGAATAGTAGCTGCTGCCTTGACAGGAACTAATGGGGATCCATAATAAACTCCAGGAAGAGTAGCTGCTGCCTTGACATGAACTAATGGGGATCCATAATAAACTCCAGGAAGAGTAGCTGCTGCCTTGACAGGAACTAATGGGGATCCATAATAAACCCCAGGAAGAGTAGCTGCTGCCTTGACATGAACTAATGGGGATCCATAATAAACCCCAGGAAGAGTAGCTGCTGCCTTGGCAGGAACTAATGGGGATCCATAATAAACCCCAGGAAGACTAGCTGCTGCCTTGACAGGAACTAATGGGGATCCATAATAAACTCCAGGAATAGTAGCTGCTGCCTTGACATGAACTAATGGGGATCCATAATAAACCCCAGGAAGAGTAGCTGCTGCCTTGACAGGAACTAATGGGGATCCATAATAAACCCCAGGAAGAGTAGCTGCTGCCTTGGCAGGAACTAATGGGGATCCACAATAAACCCCAGGAAGAGTAGCTGCTGCCTTGGCAGGAACTAATGGGGATCCATAATAAACCCCAGGAAGAGTAGCTACTGCCTTGGCAGGAACTAATGGGGATCCATAATAAACCCCAGGAAGAGTAGCTGCTGCCTTGGCAGGAACTAATGGGATCCATAATAAACCCCAGGAAGAGTAACTGCTGCCTTGGCAGGAACTAATGGGATCCATAATAAACCCCAGGAAGAGTAACTGCTGCCTTGGCAGGAACTAATGAGGATCCATAATAAACCCCAGGAAGAGTAGCTGCTGCCTTGGCATGAACTAATGGGGATCCATAATACACCCCAGGAAGAGTATCTGCTGCCTTGGCAGGAACTAATGGGGATCCATAATAAACCCCAGGAAGAGTAGCTGCTGCCTTGACAGGAACTAATGGGGATCCATAATAAACCCCAGGAAGAGTAGCTGCTGCCTTGACAGGAACTAATGGGGATCCATAATAAACCCCAGGAAGAGTAGCTGCTGCCTTGGCAGGAACTAATGGGGATCCATAATAAACCCCAGGAAGAGTAGCTACTGCCTTGGCAGGAACTAATGGGGATCCATAATAAACCCCAGGAAGAGTAGCTGCTGCCTTGACAGGAACTAATGGGGATCCATAATAAACCCCAGGAAGAGTAGCTGCTGCCTTGGCAGGAACTAATGGGGATCCATAATAAACCCCAGGAAGAGTAGCTGCTGCCTTGGCAGGAACTAATGGGGATCCATAATAAACCCCAGGAAGAGTAGCTGCTGCCTTGACAGGAACTAATGGGGATCCATAATAAACCCCAGGAAGAGTAGCTGCTGCCTTGGCAGGAACTAATGGGGATCCATAATAAACCCCAGGAAGAGTAGCTGCTGCCTTGGCAGGAACTAATGGGGATCCATAATAAACCCCAGGAAGAGTAGCTGCTGCCTTGACAGGAACTAATGGGGATCCATAATAAACCCCAGGAAGAGTAGCTGCTGCCTTGGCAGGAACTAATGGGGATCCATAATAAACCCCAGGAAGAGTAGCTGCTGCCTTGGCAGGAACTAATGGGGATCCATAATAAACCCCAGGAAGACTAGCTGCTGCCTTGGCAGGAACTAATGGCGATCCATAATAAACCCCAGGAAGAGTAGCTGCTGCCTTGACAGGAACTAATGGGGATCCATAATATATACAAATACAACCCCCTCTCTCCCCTGCTTGCTCTTTCTCCTCTGCCTCTCTCTTCTCTCCAGGTGAGTTTATTGATCCTCCTTTGACTTCAGAGCCGTTAAACTCCATCTCCCAGCAGGCACCTCTCACCCACTGAGCTTTTAAAATAGACATTAGCTTTAATCAACACCCTCCCTCTTTACCTCCGATACTCTTCTCTCTCCTCCCTTTCCATCCTCTCTCCTCCCTTTCCATTCCTCTCCCTCATCCATATACCAGTGGGAACAGCTGTCTGTCTCCTTGATCTAAATACTAACCTTTCACCCCCCCTCTATGGTTCGATCCATCCCCCAGGAGGCCATGTGAGAGGCGGGAGGTCGGGGCTAACCACTTCCTCCCCAGGTTTTGTTCTTTAGTATGGAGATGGGGAGGATTGTAATTTTCCTGGGTGGTAATTGATCACTGAGGCCTTTCAATGGAAGCGTCCTCTCCTCCTCGCTCTTCACCCTGCATCCTCTTCTAAAGCCCCTGGCATGTCCCCCCTGTCCCCCCTCTTCTAAAGCCCCTGGCATGTCCCCCCTGTCCCCCCTCTTCTAAAGCCCCTGGCATGTCCCCCTGTCCCCCCTCTTCAAAAGCCCCTGGCATGTCCCTCCTCTTTTAAAGCCCCTGGCATGTCCCTCCTCTTCTAAAGCCCCTGGCATGTCCCTCCTCTTCTAAAGCCCCTGGCATGTCCACCATGTCCCCCCTCTTCTAAAGCCCCTGGCATGTCCCCCCTGTCCCCCCTCTTCTAAAGCCCCTGGCATGTCCCCCCTGTCCCCCCTCTTCAAAAGCCCCTGGCATGTCCCTCCTCTTTTAAAGCCCCTGGCATGTCCCTCCTCTTCTAAAGCCCCTGGCATGTCCCCCCTCTTCCAAAGCCCCTGGCATGTCCTTCCTCTTCTAAAGCCCCTGACATGTCCCTCCTGTCCCTCCTCTTCTAAAGCCCCTGGCATGTCCCCCCTGTCCCCCCTCTTCTAAAGCCCCTGGCATGTCCCTCCTCTTCTAAAGCCCCTGACATGTCCCTCCTGTCCCTCCTCTTCTAAAGCCCCTGGCATGTCCCCCCTGTCCCTCCTCTTCTAAAGCCCCTGGCATGTCCCTCCTCTTCTAAAGCCCCTGGCATGTCCCCCCTCTTCTAAAGCCCCTGGCATGTCCCTCCTCTTCTAAAGCCCCTGGCATGTCCCCCCTCTTCTAAAGCCCCTGGCATGTCCCCCCTGTCCCTCCTCTTCTAAAGCCCCTGGCATGTCCCCCCTCTTCTAAAGCCCCTGGCATGTCCCCCATCGTTATCAATCGTCCCCTGACACGCCATTGATTAATGACTATCCACTGTCTCTTTATCTCTCTATCTCTCTTTCTTTCTTTCACTCTCTCTGAACAGTAAACATTACACTTACAAAAGTTTCAAGTTAATAGAGACAGGAGAGTGTGTTAACCCCTCTCTCTCTCTCTCTCTCTCCTGTCCTAGCTCAGTGTGTTAACCCCTCTCTCTCTCTCTCCTGTCCTAGCTCAGTGTGTTAACCCCTCTCTCTCTCTCTCTCTCCTGTCCTAGCTCAGTGTGTTAACCCCTCTCTCTCTCTCTCTCTCTCTCTCCTGTCCTAGCTCAGTGTGTTAACCCCGCTCTCTCCTGTCCTAGCTCAGTGTGTTAACCCCTCTCTCTCTCTCTCTCTCTCCTGTCCTAGCTCAGTGTGTTAACCCCTTTCTCTCCTGTCCTAGCTCAGTGTGTTAACCCCTCTCTCTCTCTCTCTCTCTCCTGTCCTAGCTCAGTGTGTTAACCCCTTTCTCTCCTGTCCTAGCTCAGTGTGTTAACCCCTCTCTCTCTCTCCTGTCCTAGCTCAGTGTGTTAACCCCTCTCTCTCTCCTGTCCTAGCTCAGTGTGTTAACCTCTCTCTCTCCTGTCCTAGCTCAGTGTGTTAACCCTTCTCTCTCTCTCCTGTCCTAGCTCAGTGTGTTAACCCCTCTCTCTCTCTCTCTCTCTCCTGTCCTAGCTTAGTGTGTTAACCCCTCTCTCTCTCTCTCTCCTGTCCTAGCTCAGTGTGTTAACCCCTCTCTCTCTCTCTCTCTCTCCTGTCCTAGCTCAGTGTGTTAACCCCGCTCTCTCCTGTCCTAGCTCAGTGTGTTAACCCCTCTCTCTCTCTCTCTCTCTCCTGTCCTAGCTCAGTGTGTTAACCCCTTTCTCTCCTGTCCTAGCTCAGTGTGTTAACCCCTCTCTCTCTCTCTCTCTCCTGTCCTAGCTCAGTGTGTTAACCCCTTTCTCTCCTGTCCTAGCTCAGTGTGTTAACCCCTCTCTCTCTCTCCTGTCCTAGCTCAGTGTGTTAACCCCTCTCTCTCTCCTGTCCTAGCTCAGTGTGTTAACCTCTCTCTCTCCTGTCCTAGCTCAGTGTGTTAACCCTTCTCTCTCTCTCCTGTCCTAGCTCAGTGTGTTAACCCCTCTCTCTCTCTCTCTCTCTCCTGTCCTAGCTTAGTGTGTTAACCCCTCTCTCTCTCTCTCTCCTGTCCTAGCTCAGTGTGTTAACCCCTCTCTCTCTCTCTCTCTCTCCTGTCCTAGCTCAGTGTGTTAACCCCGCTCTCTCCTGTCCTAGCTCAGTGTGTTAACCCCTCTCTCTCTCTCTCTCTCTCCTGTCCTAGCTCAGTGTGTTAACCCCGCTCTCTCCTGTCCTAGCTCAGTGTGTTAACCCCTCTCTCTCTCTCTCTCTCTCCTGTCCTAGCTCAGTGTGTTAACCCCTTTCTCTCCTGTCCTAGCTCAGTGTGTTAACCCCTCTCTCTCTCTCTCTCTCCTGTCCTAGCTCAGTGTGTTAACCCCTTCTCTCCTGTCCTAGCTCAGTGTGTTAACCCCTCTCTCTCTCTCCTGTCCTAGCTCAGTGTGTTAACCCCTCTCTCTCTCCTGTCCTAGCTCAGTGTGTTAACCCTCTCTCTCTCCTGTCCTAGCTCAGTGTGTTAACCCCTCTCTCTCTCTCTCCTGTCCTAGCTCAGTGTGTTAACCCCTCTCTCTCTCTCTCTCTCCTGTCCTAGCTTAGTGTGTTAACCCCTCTCTCTCTCTCTCCTGTCCTAGCTCAGTGTGTTAACCCCTCTCTCTCTCTCTCTCTCTCCTGTCCTAGCTCAGTGTGTTAACCCCTCTCTCTCTCCTGTCCTAGCTCAGTGTGTTAACCCCTCTCTCTCTCTCTCTCTCCTGTCCTAGCTCAGTGTGTTAACCCCTTTCTCTCCTGTCCTAGCTCAGTGTGTTAACCCCTCTCTCTCTCTCTCCTGTCCTAGCTCAGTGTGTTAACCCCTCTCTCTCTCTCCTGTCCTAGCTCAGTGTGTTAACCCCTCTCTCTCTCTCCTGTCCTAGCTCAGTGTGTTAACCCCTCTCTCTCTCCTGTCCTAGCTCAGTGTGTTAACCCTCTCTCTCTCCTGTCCTAGCTCAGTGTGTTAACCCTCTCTCTCTCTGTCCTAGCTCAGTGTGTTAACCCCTCTCTCTCTCTCTCCTGTCCTAGCTCAGTGTGTTAACCCCTCTCTCTCTCTCTCCTGTCCTAGCTCAGTGTGTTAACCCCTCTCTCTCTCTCCTGTCCTAGCTCAGTGTGTTAACCCCTCTCTCTCTCCTGTCCTAGCTCAGTGTGTTAACCCCTCTCTCTCTCTCCTGTCCTAGCTCAGTGTGTTAACCCCTCTCTCTCTCCTGTCCTAGCTCAGTGTGTTAACCCCTCTCTCTCTCTCCTGTCCTAGCTCAGTGTGTTAACCTCTCTCTCTCCTGTCCTAGCTCAGTGTGTTAACCCCTCTCTCCTCTCCTGTCCTAGCTCAGTGTGTTAACCCCTCTCTCTCTCTCCTGTCCTAGCTCAGTGTGTTAACCCTCTCTCTCTCTCCTGTCCTAGCTCAGTGTGTTAACCCATCTCTCTCTCCTGTCCTAGCTCAGTGTGTTAACCCTCTCTCTCGCTCTCTTCTGTCCTAGCTCAGTGTGTTAACCCCTCTCTCTCCTGTCCTAGCTCAGTGTGAGTGTGCGGTGGAGGTGATGAAGAGGGGGATGAAGGCTCTGCGGCAGCTCAGAGAGAAGAGTAGAAAAAGGGGCGTAGACGAGGTGGAGTCAGACAGAAGCGACACCTCCAGCTTTGACCACACCTCTTCCACCTGCAGCAGTCCTTGGCTCACCTGGACACGCTAGGCCACTCCTTCATCCTGTCACTCAAAGATAGCAACCAGGTAACTCCTCCCCTTCCTGTGACTCATGACTGAGTCATCCAGGTGCTTCTGTAATGATAAATAGAACTGATCAGTTGTCAAACCCCGAGTCAACGTAAGTTATCCATTTGAGCTAAAGCCTAGGTATTACTCTGGGAAGCTCACACAACTCTCCCTCACCCTGGTGCACTAAAACTACATCATGTATATGATTATGTCTGTCTGTCAGCTGACAGTTTGTGTTGAGCTGTGCAGGGACCAGTGGTATTAAAGCTGTTTCATGTTGATGTTTAAAATGAGAGCCTTATGGCACTGAAGCTGTCAACTCTACACACTGGAATGAACACACAGAAACAGGCACATCTCTCTGTCTCTCTCTCTCTCTCTCTCTCTCTCTCTCTCTCTCTCTCTCTCTTCCATACTCTCTCTCTCTCTCTCTCTCCTCTCTCTCTGTCTTCCATACTCTCTCTCTCTCTCTCTCTCTCTCTCTCTTCCACTCTCTCTCTCTCTCTCTCTCTCTCTTCCATACTGTCTCTCTCTCTCTCTCTCTCTCTCTCTCTCTCTCTCTCTTCCATACTGTCTCTCTCTCTCTCTCTCCCCTACTCTCTCTCTCTCTCTCTTCCATACTCTCTCTCTCTCTCTCTCTCTCTCTCTCTTCCATACTGTCTCTCTCTCTCTCTCTCTCTCTCTTCCACTGTCTCTCTCTCTCTCTCTCTCTCTCTCTCTCTCTCTCTCTTCCATACTCTCTCTCTCTCTCTCCCTACTCTCTCTCTCTCTCTTCCATACTCTCTCTCTCTCTCTCTCTCTCTTCCATACTGTCTCTCTCTCTCTCTCTCTCTCTCTTCCATACTGTCTCTCTCTCTCTCTCTCTCTCTCTCTCTCTCTCCCCTACTCTCTCTCTCTCTCTCTTCCATACTCTCTCTCTCTCTCTCTCTCTCTCTCTTCCATACTGTCTCTCTCTCTCTCTCTCTCTCTCTCTCTCTCTTCCACTGTCTCTCTCTCTCTCTCTTCCACTGTCTCTCTCTCTCTCTCTCTCTCTCTCCCCTACTCTCTCTCTCTCTCTTCCCTACTCTCTCTCTCTCTCTCTTCCCTACTCTCTCTCTCTCTCCCCACTCTCTCTCTCTCTCTCCCCCACTCTCTCTCTCCTCCCCTACGCTCTCTCTCTCTCTCTCCCCCACTCCTTCTCCCCACTCCTCTCTCTCTCCCCTACTCCTCCTCTCCCCACTCTCTCTCTCTCCCCCACTCTCTCTCGCTCCCTCCCACTCTCTCTCTCTCCCCACCCCTCTCCTACTCCTCCTCCCCTACTCTCTCTCCACGCTCTCTCTCTCTCCCCACTCCTCCTCCCCACTCCCTCCCTCTCCCCCCACCCCTCCCCCCACCCTCTCTCCCACTCCCTCTCTCCCCCACCCTCTCTCTCCCCACTCTCTCTCTCTCTCTCCCCTACCTCTCTCTCGCTCCCTCCCACTCTCTCTCTCTCCCCTACTCCTCTCTCTCCCCTCACTCTCTCTCTCCGCTACGCTCTCTCTCTCTCTCCCCTAACCCCCTCCCCCACCCTCCTCTCTCCCCTACCCTCCTCCCCCCTACTCCCTCCCCCACCCTCCCTCCCCCCACCCTCCCTCCCCCAACCCCCTCCCCTACTCCCTCTCTCCCCACTCCTCTCCCCTCACCCCTCCCCACCCCCCTCTCTCCCCACGCTCCCCCTCCCCTACTCCCTCCCCCACCCTCCCTCCCCACTCTCTCCCTCATCCTCCTCCCTACTCTCTCTCTCTCCCTCCCTACTCTCTCTCTCTCCCCACCTCTCTCTCTCTCCCCACCCTCCGTCTCTCTCCCCACTCTCTCTCTCCCCTCATCCTCCTCCCTACTCTCTCTCTCCCCGTCCCCCTCTCCGCTACGCCTCCCTCCCCCACCCTCCTCCCCTACTCTCTCTCTCTCCCACTTCTCTCTCTCCCCCAGCCTCCTCCCCCCTACTCCTCCTCCCCCACCCTCTCTCTCCCCCACTCCTCTCTCTCCCCATCCTCCCTCCCTCATCCTTCTCCCTCACTCTCTCTATCTCTCTCCCTACTTCTCTCTCTCCCCACTCTCTCTCTCTCTCTCTCTCTCTCAGGAACGGTTGCAGTCACAGTCGCACCCATCATCGCTCTCTCTCTCTCCCCTCCCTCTCCCCACTCTCTCTCTCCCCTACTCTCCTCTCCCCACTCCCTCCCCTACCTCTCTCTCTCCCCTACTCTCCTTCCCCCACCCTCCTTCTCACTCCCTCCCCCCACTCCTCTCCCCTACTCTCTCTCTCCCCACCCTCCCTCCCCCACCCTCCGTCTCTCTCCCCTACTCTCTCTCTCTCCCTCTCTCTCTCTCTCCCCTACTCTCTCTCTCTCCCTACTCTCTCTCTCTCTCCCCTACTCTCTCTCTCTCCCCTACTCTCTCTCCCCTACTCTCTCTCCCCTACTCTCTCTCCCCTACTCTCTCTCTCTCTCCCCTACTCTCTCTCTCTCCCCTACTCTCTCTCTCTCTCCCCTACTCTCTCTCTCTCTCCCTACTCTCTCTCCCCTACTCTCTCTCTCCCCTACTCTCTCTCCCCTGCTCTCTCTCTCTTCCCTACTCTCTCTCTCCCCCTACTCTCTCTCCCCTACTCTCTCTCTCTCCCCTACTCTCTCTCTCTCCTCCCCTACTCTCTCTCTCTCCCCTACTCTCTCTCTCCCCTACTCTTCCCTACTCTCTCTCTCTCTCTCTCTCAGGAACGGTTGCAGAGCTACAGTCATACCTATGATCTCTCTCTCTCTCTCAGGAACGGTTGCAGAACTACAGTCGTACCTATGATCTCTCCCGTTCTGAACGGTCCAAAGTCCAGGCCCTGGCTGTCACCATGGCGACAGACGGACAGCCACTGGAGCAAATCGGAGAGCTGCTGGGCATCGCTGTGGGCAACCTGGACCTGTCAATCAAAACCGTTCTGCAGGTGGCTGTGGAGAATGTAGTCTCTGCCCTCAGGTATAAACTCCTCCTTTTACCTCATCTGTCTCTCTCTCTCTACTTCTCTCTCTCTACTTCTCTCTCTCTCTCTCTCTCTCTCTCACTCTCTACTTCTCTCTCTCTCTCTCTCTCTCTACTTCTCTCTCTCTCTACTTCTCTCTCTCTCTACCTCTCTCTCTCTACTTCTCTCTCTCTCTACTTCTCTCTCTCTACTTCTCTCTCTCTTTCTTTCTCTCTCCCTCTTTCTTTCTCTCTCCCTCTTTCTTCCTCTCTGTATATGGTCTAGTGTATAGGATAGCCTGGTGTATATGGTGTTTAGGATAGTCTGGTGTATATAGTCTAGTGTTTAGGATAGTCTGGTGTATATAGTCTAGTGTTTAGGATAGCCTGGTGTATATAGTCTAGTGTTTAGGATAGTTGAGTGTATATAGTCTGGTGTATATAGTCTAGTGTATATAGTCTGGTGTATATAGTCTGGTGTATATAGTCTGGTGTATATAGTCTAGTGTATATAGTCTGGTGTATATAGTCTGGTGTATATAGTCTGGTGTATATAGTCTAGTGATTAGGATAGTCTAGTGATTAGGATAGTCTGGTGTATATTGTCTAGTGTATATAGTCTAGTGTATATAGTCTAGTGTATATAGTCTGGTGTATATCGTCTGGTGTATATTGTCTAGTGTTTAGGATAGTCTGGTGTATATAGTCTAGTGTATATAGTCTAGTGTATATAGTCTAGTGTATATAGTCTAGTGTATATTGTCTAGTGTATATAGTCTGGTGTATATAGTCTGGTGTATATCGTCTAGTGTATATCGTCTAGTGTATATCGTCTAGTGTATATCGTCTAGTGTATATCGTCTAGTGTATATAGTCTGGTGTTTAGGATAGTCTGGTGTATATAGTCTAGTGTTTAGGATAGTCTGGTGTATATAGTCTAGTGTTTAGGATAGTTGAGTGTATATAGTCTGGTGTATTTAGTCTGGTGTGTATAGTCTAGTGTTTAGGATAGTCTGGTGTATATAGTCTGGTGTATATAGTCTAGTGTTTAGGATAGTCTGGTGTATAGGATAGTCTGGTGTATATTGTCTAGTGTATATAGTCTTGTGTATATAGTCTGGTGTATATAGTCTGGTGTATATAGTCTAGTGTTTAGGATAGTCTGGTGTATAGGATAGTCTGGTGTATATCGTCTAGTGTATATAGTCTAGTGTATATAGTCTAGTGTATATAGTCTGGTGTATATCGTCTGGTGTATATCGTCTAGTGTATATAGTCTAGTGTATATAGTCTGGTGTATATAGTCTGGTGTATATCGTCTAGTGTATATCGTCTAGTGTATATCGTCTAGTGTATATCGTCTAGTGTATATCGTCTAGTGTATATAGTCTAGTGTATATAGTCTAGTGAATATAGTCTGGTGTATATAGTCTGGTGTATATCGTCTAGTGTTTAGGATAGTCTGGTGTATATAGTTTGGTGTATATAGTCGAGTGTATATAGTCTGGTGTATATCGTCTAGTGTATATAGTCTGGTGTATATAGTCTGGTGTATATAGTCTGGTGTATATCGTCTAGTGTATATAGTCTAGTGTATATAGTCTAGTGTATATAGTCTGGTGTATATAGTCTGGTGTATATAGTCGTGTTTATAGTCTAGTGTATATAGTCTAGTGTATATAGTCTAGTGTTTATAGTCTAGTGTATATAGTCTAGTGTATATAGTCTGGTGTATATAGTCTAGTGTATATAGTCTGGTGTATATAGTCTAGTGTATATAGTCTGGTGTATATCGTCTAGTGTTTAGGATAGTCTAGTGTGTATAGTCTGGTGTATATAGTCTAGTGTATATAGTCTGGTGTATATAGTCTAGTGTATATAATCTAGTGTATATAGTCTGGTGTATATAGTCTGGTGTATATAGTCTAGTGTTTATAGTCTAGTGTATATAGTCTGGTGTATATAGTCTAGTGTATATAGTCTGGTGTATATAGTCTAGTGTATATAGTCTGGTGTATATCGTCTAGTGTTTAGGATAGTCTGGTGAATATAGTCTGGTGTATATAGTTTAGTGTATATAGTCTGGTGTATATCGTCTAGTGTTTAGGATAGTCTGGTGTATATAGTCTGGTGTATATAGTCTAGTGTTTAGGATAGTCTGGTGTATATAGTCTAGTGTATATAGTCTGGTGTATATCGTCTAGTGTTTAGGATAGTCTGGTGTATATAGTCTGGTGTATATAGTCTAGTGTTTAGGATAGTCTGGTGTATATCGTCTAGTGTATATAGTTTAGTGTATATAGTCTGGTGTATATCGTCTGGTGTATATCGTCTAGTGTATATAGTCTAGTGTATATAGTCTAGTGTATATAGTCTGGTGTATATCGTCTAGTGTATATCGTCTAGTGTATATCGTCTAGTGTATATAGTCTAGTGTATATAGTCTAGTGAATATAGTCTGGTGTATATAGTCTGGTGTATATCGTCTAGTGTTTAGGATAGTCTGGTGTATATAGTTTGGTGTATATAGTCGAGTGTATATAGTCTGGTGTATATCGTCTAGTGTATATAGTCTGGTGTATATAGTCTGGTGTATATCGTCTAGTGTATATAGTCTAGTGTATATAGTCTAGTGTATATAGTCTGGTGTATATCGTCTAGTGTATATCGTCTAGTGTATATCGTCTAGTGTATATCGTCTAGTGTATATAGTCTAGTGTATATAGTCTAGTGTATATCGTCTAGTGTATATAGTCTGGTGTATATAGTCTAGTGTATATAGTCTGGTGTATATAGTCTAGTGTATATAGTCTGGTGTATATAGTCTAGTGTATATAGTCTGGTGTATATCGTCTAGTGTTTAGGATAGTCTAGTGTATATAGTCTAGTGTGTATAGTCTAGTGTGTATAGTCTGGTGTATATAGTCTGGTGTATATAGTCTGGTGTATATAGTCTGGTGTATATAGTCTAGTGTTTATAGTCTGGTGTATATAGTCTAGTGTATATAGTCTAGTGTATATAGTCTGGTGTATATAGTCTAGTGTATATAGTCTAGTGTATATAGTCTAGTGTATATAGTCTAGTGTTTATAGTCTGGTGTATATAGTCTAGTGTATATAGTCTAGTGTATATAGTCTAGTGTATATAGTCTAGTGTATATAGTCTGGTGTATATAGTCTAGTGTATATAGTCTGGTGTATATCGTCTAGTGTTTAGGATAGTCTAGTGTATATAGTCTAGTGTGTATAGTCTAGTGTGTATAGTCTGGTGTATATAGTCTGGTGTATATAGTCTGGTGTATATAGTCTAGTGTATATAGTCTGGTGTATATAGTCTAGTGTATATAGTCTGGTGTATATAGTCTAGTGTATATAGTCTGGTGTATATAGTCTGGTGTATATAGTCTGGTGTATATAGTCTAGTGTATATAGTCTGGTGTATATAGTCTAGTGTATATAGTCTGGTGTATATAGTCTAGTGTATATAGTCTGGTGTATATCGTCTAGTGTTTAGGATAGTCTGGTGAATATAGTCTGGTGTATATAGTCTGGTGTATATAGTCTGGTGTATATAGTCTGGTGTATATAGTCTGGTGTATATAGTCTGGTGTATATAGTCTGGTGTATATAGTCTAGTGTATATAGTCTGGTGTATATAGTCTAGTGTATATAGTCTGGTGTATATAGTCTAGTGTATATAGTCTGGTGTATATCGTCTAGTGTTTAGGATAGTCTGGTGTATATAGTCGAGTGTATATAGTCTGGTGTATATAGTCTGGTGTATATAGTCTAGTGTTTAGGATAGTCTGGTGTATATCGTCTAGTTTTTAGGATAGCCTGGTGTATATAGTCGAGTGTTTAGGATAGTCTGGTGAATATAGTCTGGTGTATATAGTCTGGTGTATATAGTCTGGTGTATATAGTCTAGTGTTTAGGATAGTCTGGTGTATATCGTCTAGTGTTTAGGATAGCCTGGTGTATATAGTCGAGTGTTTAGGATAGTCTGGTGTATATAGTCTAGTGTTTAGGATAGCCTGGTGTATATAGTCGAGTGTTTAGGATAGTCTGGTGTATATAGTCTAGTGTTTAGGATAGCCTGGTGTATATAGTCGAGTGTTTAGGATAGTCTGGTGTATATAGTCTAGTGTTTAGGATAGCCTGTTGTATATAGTCGAGTGTTTAGGATAGTCTGGTGTATATAGTCGAGTGTTTAGGATAGCCTGGTGTATATAGTCTAGTCTATATTGTCATTGTGTGACGCAGGCCTGTATTGTTTTTCTGTAACAGAATGAAAACCTGGGTCTCTGACTAATGGATATCCTTTGTATCTGTCATACAAGGTGTGTGTGTGTGTGAGAGAAATCATTTGAATGGTGATTGTGCTGTGTAGAAATGATGCGTTATCTTTGAATTTTTTGTACGTAGCAAACGTGTGTGTGTGTGTGTGTGTGTGTGTGTGTGTGTGTGTGTGTGTGTGTGTGCGTGTGCGTGTGCGTGTGCGCATGCGCGTGCGAGTGTGTGTGTGTGTGTGTGTGCCTTGCAGCTTAGTGGAGTTGAGTCAGGGGAAATATTTTTTTATTCTTATGTCTTTGTAAAAAAAAAAATGTGTCGCCTCTGGTGACACGATTCCTCTGCAGCAAAGCTGGGACTGCAGGCCCTGAAAATAACATGATACTGGAAGAGAGCTCTCTGGGAACGCCAGATAGCAGAACTAACAGCTGTCTGTGTTGAATCCTGTCTCTGGGAACGCCAGATAGCAGAACTAACAGCTGTCTGTGTTGAATCCTGTCTCTGGGAACGCCAGATAGCAGAGCTAACAGCTGTCTGTGTTGAATCCTGTCTCTGGGAACGCCAGATAGCAGAACTAACAGCTGTCTGTGTTGAACCCTGTCTCTGGGAACGCCAGATAGCAGAACTAACAGCTGTCTGTGTTGAATCCTGTCTGTCTGTCTGTGTTGAATCCTGTCTGTCTGTCTGTGTTGAACCCTGTCTGTCTGTCTGTGTTGAATCCTGTCTCTGGGAATGCCAGATAGCAGAACTAACAGCTGTCTGTGTTGAATCATGTCTGTCTGTCTGTGTTGAATCCTGTCTGTCTGTCTGTGTTGAACCCTGTCTGTCTGTCTGTGTTGAATCCTGTCTCTGGGAACGCCAGATAGCAGAACTAACAGCTGTCTGTATTGAATCCTGTCTGTCTGTCTGTGTTGAACCCTGTCTGTCTGTGTTGAATCCTGTCTGTCTGTGTTGAATCCTGTCTGTCTGTGTTGAATCATGTCTGTCTGTCTGTCTGTGTTGAACCCTGTCTGTCTGTGTTGAATCCTGTCTGTCTGTGTTGAACCCTGTCTGTCTGTCTGTGTTGAATCCTGTCTGTCTGTCTGTGTTGAATCCTGTCTGTCTGTCTGTGTTGAATCCTGTCTGTCTGTCTGTGTTGAATCCTGTCTGTCTGTGTTGAACCCTGTCTGTCTGTGTTGAACCCTGTCTGTCTGTGTTGAACTCTGTCTGTCTGTCTGTGTTGAACCCTGTCTGTCTGTCTGTCTGTGTTGAACCATGTCTGTCTGTCTGTGCTGAAACCTGTCAGTCTGTCTGTGCAGAATCCTGTCTGTCTGTCTGTCTGTGTTGAATCCTGTCTGTCTGTCTGTGTTGAACCCTGTCTGTCTGTGTTGAACCCTGTCTGTCTGTGTTGAACCCTGTCTGTCTGTCTGTGTTGAATCCTGTCTGTTTTTCTGTGTTGAACCCTGTCTGTCTGTGTTTAACCCTGTCTGTCTGTGTTGAACCCTGTCTGTCTGTGTTGAACCCTGTCTGTCTGTCTGTGTTGAACCCTGTCTGTCTGTCTGTTGAATCCTGTCTGTCTTTCTGTGTTGAACCCTATCTGTCTGTCTGTCTGTGTTGAATCCTGTCTGTCTGTCTGTGTTGAATCCTGTCTGTCTGTCTGTGTTGAACCCTGTCTGTCTGTCTGTGTTGAATCCTGTCTGTCTGTCTGTGTTGAATCCTGTCTGTCTGTCTGTGTTGAATCCTGTCTGTCTGTGTTGAACCCTGTCTGTCTGTGTTGAACCCTGTCTGTCTGTGTTGAACTCTGTCTGTCTGTCTGTGTTGAACCCTGTCTGTCTGTCTGTCTGTGTTGAACCCTGTCTGTCTGTCTGTCTGTGTTGAACCATGTCTGTCTGTCTGTGCTGAAACCTGTCAGTCTGTCTGTGCAGAATCCTGTCTGTCTGTCTGTCTGTGTTGAATCCTGTCTGTCTGTCTGTCTGTGCTGAATCATGTTTGTCTGTCTGTCTGTGCTGAATCCTGTCTGTCTGTCTGTCTGTGTTGAATCCTGTCTGTCTGTCTGTCTGTGCTGAATCCTGTCTGTCTGTCTGTCTGTGTTGAATCCTGTCTGTCTGTCTGTCTGTGCTGAATCATGTTTGTCTGTCTGTGCTGAATCATGTTTGTCTGTCTGTGCTGAATCATGTTTGTCTGCCTGTGCTGAATCATGTTTGTCTGCCTGTGCTGTATCATGTTTGTCTGCCTGTGCTGAATCCTGTCTGTCTGTCTGTCTGTACTGAATCATGTTTGTCTGCCTGTGCTGTATCATGTTTGTCTGCCTGTGCTGAATCCTGTCTGTCTGTCTGTCTGTGCTGAATCCTGTCTGTCTGCCTGTGCTGAATCATGTTTATCTGTCTGTGCTGAATCATGTTTGTCTGCCTGTGCTGAATCCTGTCTGTCTGTCTGTCTGTGCTGAATCCTGTCTGTCTGTCTGTGCTGAATCCTGTCTGTCTGCCTGTGCTGAATCATGTTTATCTGTCTGTGCTGAATCATGTTTGTCTGCCTGTGCTGAATCATGTTTGTCTGCCTGTGCTGAATCCTGTCTGTCTGTCTGTCTGTGCTGAATCCTGTCTGTCTGTCTGTGCTGAATCATGTTTGTCTGCCTGTGCTGAATCATGTTTGTCTGCCTGTGCTGAATCCTGTCTGTCTGTCTGTCTGTGCTGAATCCTGTCTGTCTGCCTGTGCTGAATCCTGTCTGTCTGTCTGTCTGTGCTGAATCATGTTTGTCTGCCTGTCTGTGTTGAATCCTGTCTGTCTGTCTGTCTGTGCTGAATCCTGTCTGTCTGTCTGTCTGTTCTGAATCCTGTCTGTTGTTTTTGCCAGCGGAGACGAGGATGTGGTGAATGATTACCCAGAACCCCTCATGGTGTTGGAGGGCATGGTCACTGCAGTGCACAACCACGTCCAGAGCGGGTGAGAGAGACTCAACCACACACTGCTTTAGCTGCTGCTATAACACACACATAACACGTATCTGTCTGTCTGTGTCTCTGTCTGCCTGTCTGTCTGTATCTCTGTCTGTCTGTATCTCTGTCTGACTGTCTCTCTGTCTCCCAGTGACTCTGTGGTCAGTTCTGATGACCTGTTGGCGTGGTTACGGCCGTTCTGCAGCGATGGCTCTCGTGCGGTGCGACCACGTATCGAGGTTCTGCAGATTCTGGAGAATAACTTCAGTCTTAGGGACAGTGACGTTCATCTGCTGCTACTCTACAGGACCCAAGCTGTACTGAAGGATTTACAGGTAACACTCATTCTAGGGCTGTCCCCGACAACAACAACAACAACAACATTTTGGTGTATCCAGAGTCGTCTGATCTTTTGACCAATTGACGGGTGAAATGTTTTTAAACGTGTATTTTTCCACATATAGACACACCTTTATGCGTTATAATAAATAAAACATTGTGCGCTGATCTTGTCTGATGCTTTAAGCACACTGTTTAATAATATAATTAAGACACACAAATGACTCAAGAGGGAGCTAGAGATCAAGATAAGCAATAAACCTGTTCCTGACCGTGCTCCTCCTGCTTCCCAGATTCTGCCGTTACGCTCCTGGAGTTGACGGTCATCGACAACACCAGGGGTCGGCAACCTTTCTCGTGTGGAATTTATCGTACCGTTTCTACCGATCTCGTGTGGAATTTATCGTACCGCTTCTACCGATCTGCGCCAGTTATGATTTTCTGATGCACTTTTTCATTTCAATTATAATAACCTTGTATCTCTAAGTCATTTGTCATGTTATTTATCTAAATCTAATTTCAACCTAAATGAAAATGATACAAATCAAAAATGTTTCTAATGCAAGAGTGCCTGCCTCTGCCAAATGGACAGATTGTATGATAGGCTCCATCGTGAGTCATCGGCAGCTGAAGAACTTAGCGCAGAATGCAGAGAGAGGCCTATATACCAATGCATGTAACTGATATTGCCAACTAGGGGTAAAAATAGCCGACATAAAGCCAACAAATGAAAATATCGCAGGTAGAAAATATCCTGATTTAAAAGAATGATCCTATATATCACATTGGCTTAACATGGCAGTTAGTTCATGTTCTTTCAATCGCATTCTACTCCACCTGTCTGCATCGAACTTGAAACATTGTGTCAACTATCAACTGGGACCGACTCAAAGCTTGCACGAGCAAACTAGCAACATTGTATCAACTGGGACCGACTCGAAGCTTGCACGAGCAAACTAGCAACATTGTATCAACTGGGACCGACTCAAAGCTTGCACGAGCAAACCAGCAACATTGTATCAACTGGGACCGACTCAAAGCTTGCACAAGCAAACTAGCAACATTGTATCAACTGGGACCGACTCGAAGCTTGCACGAGCAAACCAGCAACATTGTATCAACTGGGACCGACTCAAAGCTTGCACGAGCAAACTAGCAACATTGTATCAACTGGGACCGACTCAAAGCTTGCACGAGCAAACCAGCAACATTGTATCAACTGGGACCGACTCAAAGCTTGCACGAGCAAACTAGCAACATTGTATAAACAGGGACCGACTCAAAGCTTGCACGAGCAAACTAGAAACATTGTATCAACTGGGACCGACTCAAAGCTTGCACGAGCAAACTAGCAACGTTGTATCAACTGGGACCGACTCAAATCTTGCACGAGCAAACTAGCAACGTTGTATCAACTGGGACCGACTCGAAGCTTGCACGAGCAAACTAGCAATATTGTATCAACTGTTCTGGGGCCTTTCCCGGTCCAGTTAGCTCCGGGTTTCCGTTATGGAAATGTGGCGCTGGACATTTTGCCGGGCCCATAATTTTAGTTAAGAACAAATTATTATTTTCAATGACGGCCTAGGAACAGTGGGTTAACTGCCTGTTCGGGGGCAGGGTAGCCTAGTGGTTAGAGAGTAGGGGCGGCAGGGTAGCCTAGTGGTTAGAGTGTAGAGGCGGCAGGGTCGGGGATTTGAACTTACAACCTTCCGGTTACTAGTCCAACACTCTAACCACTAGGCTACCCTGCCGCCCCTCCACTCTAACCACTAGGCTACCCTGCCGCCCCTACACTCTAACCACTGGGCTACCCTGCCGCCCCTACACTCTAACCACTAGGCTACCCTGCCGCCCCTACACTCTAACCACTAGGCTACCCTGCCCCCCCTACACTCTAACCACTAGGCTACCCTGCCGCCCCTACACTCTAACCACTAGGCTACTCTGCCGCCTCTCCACTCTAACCACTAGGCCACCCTGCCGCCTCTACACTCTAACCACTAGGCCACCCTGCCACCTCTACACTCTAACCACTAGGCTACCCTGCCGCCTCTACACTCTAACCACTAGGCTACCCTGCCGCCCCTACACTCTAACCACTAGGCTACCCTGCCGCCCCTACACTCTAACAACTAGGCTACTCTGCCGCCTCTCCACTCTAACCACTAGGCTACCCTGCCGCCCCTCCACTCTAACCACTAGGCTACCCTGCCGCCCCTCCACTCTAACCACTAGGCTACCCTGCCGCCCCTCCACTCTAACCACTAGGCTACCCTGCCGCCCCTCCACTCTAACCACTAGGCTACCCTGCCGCCTCTCCACTCTAACCACTAGGCTACCCTGCCGCCCCTCCACTCTAACCACTAGGCTACCCTGCCGCCCCTCCACTCTAACCACTAGGCTACCCTGCCGCCCCTCCACTCTAACCACTAGGCTACCCTGCCGCCCCTCCACTCTAACCACTAGGCTACCCTGCCACCCCTACACCCTACACTCTAACCACTAGGCTACCCTGCCGCCCCTCCACTCTAACCACTAGGCTACCCTGCCGCCCCTCCACTCTAACCACTAGGTTACCCTGCCGCCCCTATAGCACCATCCACTTGCCGGACCCATATGCACTGGATGCTCTCTGCTAGAGCCAATAAGACGGCCTATAGACTAACTGTTGTTCGCTCAACTAAAAGACAGATTCACGTATTTTCATCGTCTTCTGCTTTCCAAACTATATTTTTCTGCGATTGTATTTTGAAGTGTTTCTATATGAACGGTTTTGATTGACAGGTCCAGGTTGCCCACAGGTCCAGGTTGCCCACAGGTCCAGGTTGCCCACAGGTCCAGGTTGCCCACAGGTCCAGGTTGCCCACAGGTCCAGGTTGCCCACAGGTCCAGGTTGCCCACAGGTCCAGGTTGCCCACAGGTCCAGGTTGCCCACAGGCCTGGCTGGACACCTCTCTACGTTTCACAGACAGTCCTGTGGGCAACCTGGACCTCTCTACGTTTCACAGACAGTCCTGTGGGCAACCTGGACCTCTCTACGTTTCACAGACAGTCCTGTGGGCAACCTGGACCTCTCTACATTTCACAGACAGTCCTGTGGGCAACCTGGACCTCTCTACATTTCACAGACAGGCCTGTGGGCAACCTGGACCTCTCTACATTTCACAGACAGTCCCAAATCAACAATCATCTCGTGTTGCTGCCTTTCCAAAACAATACACAGCTTTATTTTTAAAGGCTAGGGGAAGCTAATGATTCTGTGTGGTCAAATCATGCGATATGGACCTGCTTAGTGGATGAGTCCACTGAGACAGAGCGTAGCCTAGCAACCTGTCGACCAACAGCCTAGCAACCAAACAATCTCTGTCGACCAACAGCCTAGCAACCAAACAATCTCTGTCGACCAACAGCCTAGCAACCAAACAATCTCTGTCGACCAAAAGCCTAGCAACCAAACAATCTCTGTCGACCAACAGCCTAGCAACCAAACAATCTCTGTCGACCAACAGCCTAGCAACCAAACAATCTCTGTCGACCAACAGCCTAGCAACCAAACAATCTCTGTCGACCAACAGCCTAGCAACCAAACAATCTCTGTCGACCAACAGCCTAGCAACCAAACAATCTCTGTCGACCAACAGCCTAGCAACCAAACAATCTCTGTCGACCAACAGCCTAGCAACCAAACAATCTCTGTCGACCAACAGCCTAGCAACCAAACAATCTCTGTCGACCAACAGCCTAGCAACCAAACAATCGATCAGTCGACTAAATGGGGTCAGCCCTGACACAAACAAACAGGCGGCATCGTCGTGGGCGGCTGGTCTGTTTCTGTCTAGACAGGTGTGGGCTTGCGCTGGTTTACTGATTGGGAACACTCCTGACGTTAGGCCCACTGTAAAGAGCACAGACAGTCAGACCTAGATCTACAAAATGTCTTCATGAATGTTTGTGAAAACAGTACTGAGTGTGAACCGCTCTCATGTGAAGCACTGTAATAGACTGCTTTCCCACTACATGTCTGACTGACATGGGGAGTCTCTTTTTCCCTGGGTGTTTTCCTCCTGCAGTCTGACATGGGGAGTCTCTCTTTCCCTGGGTGTTTTCCTCCTGCAGTCTGACTGACATGGGGAGTCTCTCTTTCCCTGGGTGTTTTCCTCCTGCAGTCTGACATGGGGAGTCTCTTTTTCCCTGGGTGTTTTCCTCCTGCAGTCTGACTGACATGGGGAGTCTCTCTTTCCCTGGGTGTTTTCTTCCTGCAGTCTGACATGGGGAGTCTCTTTTTCCCTGGGTGTTTTCCTCCTGCAGTCTGACTGACATGGGGAGTCTCTTTTTCCCTGGGTGTTTTCCTCCTGCAGTCTGACTGACATGGGGAGTCTATTTTTCCCTGGGTGTTTTCCTCCTGCTGTCTGACTGACATGGGGAGTCTCTTTTTCCCTGGGTGTTTTCCTCCTGCTGTCTGACTGACATGGGGAGTCTCTTTTCCCTGGGTGTTTTCCTCCTGCTGTCTGACTGACATGGGGAGTCTCTTTTTCCCTGGGTGTTTTCCTCCTGCTGTCTGACTGACATGGGGAGTCTCTTTTTCCCTGGGTGTTTTCCTCCTGCTGTCTGACTGACATGGGGAGTCTCTTTTCCCTGGGTGTTTTCCTCCTGCTGTCTGACTGACATGGGGAGTCTCTTTTTCCCTGGGTGTTTTCCTCCTGCTGTCTGACTGACATGGGGAGTCTCTTTTTCCCTGGGTGTTTTCCTCCTGCAGTCTGACTGACATGGGGAGTCTCTTTTTCCCTGGGTGTTTTCCTCCTGCAGTCTGACATGGGGAGTCTCTTTTTCCCTGGGTGTTTTCCTCCTGCAGTCTGACTGACATGGGGAGTCTCTTTTTCCTGGGTGTTTGTTCCATCTTCCTACAGAAATGTAGAGCGTTGTCCCATTCCCTTATGAGCTTCCTGTTGTAATTATTGCCGGGGAGGCAGGAGCATGGGGACAGAGCTGGGGGAGAGGGGGAGTTGGGAATTGAGAGGCAGTGAGAAAGGCATCCTTCTGATGCCTCCCTGGGGGGGGGTGAGTGGGGAGGAGGTGTGGCCAAGGGAAAGAGGACGAGGGAGGGAGAGGAAAGACGAGTTTTTGAGTTTTCCCCCTCTGCCCCCCAGTCCCCGAACTAATCAGTACAGCTCTGCCATTGTCGCTCCGGCTGGGCATGCCACACACACACTAAAATACCATAAACCACACACACACACACACTAAAATACCATAAACCACGCACGCACACACACACACACACACACACACACACACACACACTAAAATACCAGAAACCATGCACGCACACACACACACTAAAATACCATTAACCACGCACACACACACACACACTAAAATACCATTAACCACGCGCACACACACACACTAAAATACCATTAACCACGCACACACACACACACACTAAAATACCATAAACCATGCACACACACACACACACACACTAAAATACCATAAACCATGCACACACACACACACACACTAAAATACCATAAACTACACGCACACAGAAGCATGTACGAACTCACCACACAACTCTCCCGCACGCACACACACACACACAGACCCCAGATGTTGAGTATTAATGAGTCTAATTCAAATCTTGACATTCGGGCAGTGGGGGAGGGAGGGGGCAGTGGGGGAGGGAGGGGCAGTGGGGTGGGGAGGGACAGTGGGGGAGAGAGGGACAGCGGGGGAGGGAGGGAGGGACAGCGGGGGAGGGAGAGGGACAGCGGGAGGGAGGGGCAGTGGGGAGGGAGGGGCAGTGGGGAGAGACAGAGGCAGTCTGTCCTCATCTCTCTCAGGGTCCTGTCTGTCTGAGGGAGAGGAGAGTCTGTCCTCATCTCTCTCAGGATCCTGTCTGCCTGAGGGAGAGGAGAGTCTGTCCTCATCTCTCTCAGTGTCCTGTCTGTCTGAGGGAGAGGAGAGTCTGTCCTCATCTCTCTCAGGGTCCTGTCTGTCTGAGGGAGAGGAGAGTCTGTCCTCATCTCTCTCAGGGTCCTGTCTGTCTGAGGGAGAGGAGAGTCTGTCCTCATCTCTCTCAGGGTCCTGTCTGTCTGAGGGAGAGGAGAGTCTGTCCTCATCTCTCTCAGGGTCCTGTCTGTCTGAGGGAGAGGAGAGTCTGTCCTCATCTCTCTCAGGGTCCTGTCTGTCTGAGGGAGAGGAGAGTCTGTCCTCATCTCTCTCAGGGTCCTGTCTGTCTGAGGGAGAGGAGAGTCTGTCCTCATCTCTCTCAGGGTCCTGTCTGTCTGAGGGAGAGGAGAGTCTGTCCTCATCTCTCTCAGGGTCCTGTCTGTCTGAGGGAGAGGAGAGTCTGTCCTCATCTCTCTCAGGGTCCTGTCTGTCCGATGGAGAGGAGAGTCTGTCCTCATCTCTCTCAGGGTCCTGTCTGTCTGAGGGAGAGGAGAGTCTGTCCTCATCTCTCTCAGGGTCCTGTCTGTCTGAGGGAGGGGAGAGTATGTCCTCATCTCTCTCAGGGTCCTGTCTGTCTGAGGGAGAGGAGAGTCTGTCCTCATCTCTCTCAGGGTCCTGTCTGTCTGAGGGAGAGGAGAGTCTGTCCTCATCTCTCTTAGGGTCCTGTCTGTCTGAAGGAGAGGAGAGTCTGTCCTCATCTCTCTCAGGGTCCTGTCTGTCTGAGGGAGAGGAGAGTCTGTCCTCATCTCTCTCAGGGTCCTGTCTGTCTGAGGGAGAGGAGAGTCTGTCCTCATCTCTCTCAGGGTCCTGTCTGTCCGAGGGAGAGGAGAGTCTGTCCTCATCTCTCTCAGGGTCCTGTCTGTCTGAGGGAGAGGAGAGTCTGTCCTCATCTCTCTCAGGGTCCTTTCTGTCTGAGGGAGAGGAGAGTCTGTCCTCATCTCTCTCAGGGTCCTGTCTGTCTGAGGGAGAGGAGAGTCTGTCCTCATCTCTCTCAGGGTCCTGTCTGTCTGAGGGAGAGGAGAGTCTGTCCTATTCTCTCAGGGTCCTGTCTGTCTGAGGGAGAGGAGAGTCTGTCCTCATCTCTCTCAGGGTCCTGTCTGTCTGAGGGAGAGGAGAGTCTGTCCTCATCTCTCTCAGGGTCCTGTCTCAGGGTCCCTGCTGCTGTTTCACTGTTAAACCATCATAGATGGTATTAGTGATGCTTTTTCACTGTATCAGACCATCATAGATGGTATTAGTGATGTTCTTTCACTGTATCAGACCATCATAGAATGTATTAGTGATGCTGTTTCACTGTTAAACCATCATAGATGGTATTAGTAATGCTGTTTCACTGTATCAGACCATCATAGATGGTATTAGTGATGTTCTTTCACTGTATCAGACCATCATAGATGGTATTAGTGATGCTGTTTCACTGTATCAGACCATCATAGATGGTATTAGTGATGCTTTTTCACTGTATCAGACCATCATAGATGGTATTAGTGATGCTTTTTCACTGTATCAGACCATCATAGATGGTATTAGTGATGCTTTTTCACTGTATCAGACCATCATAGATGGTATTAGTGATGCTGTTTCACTGTATCAGACCATCATAGATGATATTAGTGATGCTTTTTCACTGTATCAGACCATCATAGATGGTATTAGTGATGCTGTTTCACTGTATCAGACCATCATAGATGGTATTAGTGATGCTCTTTCACTGTATCAGACCATCATAGAATGTATTAGTGATGCTGTTTCACTGTATCAGACCATCATAGAATGTATTAGTGATGCTGTTTCACTGTTAAACCATCATAGATGGTATTAGTGATGCTGTTTCTCTGTATCAGACCATCATAGATGGTATTAGTGATGCTCTTTCACTGTATCAGACCATCATAGATGGTATTAGTGATGCTGTTTCACTGTTAAACCATCATAGATGGTATTAGCGTCGGCAACAAAGCGTAATTAAATTGTTGCCAGCAGCACAGTTCGTCACCAACGCCCTGGTTAACATGAAAACAGCCTAACCAGCTCTGCTAGGGAGAGTGAGGTGTTGTCTCGTTTGTGTCTGGAAGCAGCTTGGGTGCTTGACTGTCGTCGTGAGGTCAGAACGCTCGGATCAACCCTACTCCTCGTCCAGTGTGCGCTCTGAAAGTAATGTTCAGTGAGCTGTTCTCTCATTACGTCTGGAAGTAGCTAGCCTGTTAGCTTGGGTGCTTGACAGCTGTTAGTACAGAACGCTCGGTGGGGCTAAAGCTTCAGAGGGTGTGAACGATGCTGAATGGGTGGGGCTAAAGCTTCAGAGGGTGTGAACGATGCTTCAGAGGGTGTGAACGATGCTGAATGGGTGGGGCTAAAGCTTCAGAGGGTGTGAACGATGCTGAACAGGTGGGGTTAAAGCTTCAGAGGGTGTGAACGATGCTGAACGGGTGGGGCTAAAGCTTCAGAGGGTGTGAACGATGCTGAATGGGTGGGGCTAAAGCTTCAGAGGGTGTGAACGATGCTTCAGAGGGTGCGAACGATGCTGAATGGGTGGGGCTAAAGCTTCAGAGGGTGTGAACGATGCTGAATGGGTGGGGCTAAAGCTTCAGAGGGTGTGAACGATGCTGAACGGGTGGGGCTAAAGCTTCAGAGGGTGTGAACGATGCTGAATGGGTGGGGCTAAAGCTTCAGAGGGTGTGAACGATGCTTCAGAGGGTGCGAACGATGCTGAATGGGTGGGGCTAAAGCTTCAGAGGGTGTGAACGATGCTGAATGGGTGGGGCTAAAGAAGAGTTCTTCACTACATACCAAAACATTCAAAGAAGAGCTCTTCACTACATACCAAAACATTCAAAGAAGAGCTCTTCACTACATACCAAAACATTCAAAGAAGAGCTCTTCACTACATACCAAAACATTCATAGAAGAGTTCTTCACTACATACCAAAACATTCAAAGAAGAGTTCTTCACTACATACCAAAACATTCAAAGAAGAGCTCTTCACTACATACCAAAACATTCAAAGAAGAGTTCTTCACTACATACCAAAACATTCAAAGAAGAGCTCTTCACTACATACCAAAACATTCATAGAAGAGTTCTTCACTACATACCAAAACATTCAAAGAAGAGTTCTTCACTACATACCAAAACATTCAAAGAAGAGCTCTTCACTACATACCAAAACATTCAAAGAAGAGCTCTTCACTACATACCAAAACATTCAAAGAAGAGCTCTTCACTACATACCAAAACATTAAAAGAAGAGCTCTTCACTAGATACCAAAACATTCAAAGAAGAGCTCTTCACTAGATACCAAAACATTCAAAGAAGAGCTCTTCACTACATACCAAAACATTCAAAGAAGAGCTCTTCACTACATACCAAAACATTCAAAGAAGAGCTCTTCACTACATACCAAAACATTCAAAGAAGAGTTCTTCACTAGATACCAAAACATTCAAAGAAGAGCTCTTCACTACATACCAAAACATTCAAAGAAGAGTTCTTCACTACATACCAAAACATTCAAAGAAGAGCTCTTCACTACATACCAAAACATTCAAAGAAGAGCTCTTCACTACATACCAAAACATTCAAAGAAGAGCTCTTCACTACATACCAAAACATTCAAAGAAGAGTTCTTCACTACATACCAAAACATTCAAAGAAGAGCTCTTCACTACATACCAAAACATTCAAAGAAGAGCTCTTCACTACATACCAAAACATTCAAAGAAGAGTTCTTCACTACATACCAAAACATTCAAAGAAGAGTTCTTCACTACATACCAAAACATTCAAAGAAGAGTTCTTCACTACATACCAAAACATTCAAAGAAGAGTTCTTCACTACATACCAAAACATTCAAAGAAGAGCTCTTCACTAGATACCAAAACATTCAAAGAAGAGCTCTTCACTACATACCAAAACATTCAAAGAAGAGTTCTTCACTAGATACCAAAACATTCAAAGGCCATTTTTCTCAAAAGTGAGTTTACAAGTTTATCAACTTTCAAAGCAGAATTACTTTCCCATTGTTCCTCAAATGTAGTATATGATATACCGTTTTGTAGCTCAGAGTTTCCAATGTAAAAAAAAACTCCCTTTCTAATTTTACTACATAAGACCAATTTGAGCCGGTCGGTCTCATTGTGTGTTAGGAGATGCACAAAGTACCAAGGAATCCTAACAGAGACATTTCCTGGTGACCCGCATTCTGCCAGGAGTGGAGTAAATCCCGTGGATTATCTTGAATTGCAGTAGTTTATGTCATAGGTTATAGGAGCAGGTTTGAACGTGTTCACGTATCTCTAACCAAAAATACTTCTCAACAGTTTCTATTTCTTTAGTTCTGTTTCCCATTTTTTTTCCTTCTAGGTTCTGAACCATCAGGTAGAGTTTTAAATCAATATAACTTTAGTATAACCTGGCAATCAGCATCATTATTTTTGTATTTTTTTTTCTATGCTAGAGGCTTTTAGGTTCGTCCTCATTCTTTTGAAGTGATTTAATTAGATTTCTGTGTTGTAATAATTTGAAGAAAATGGTATTGGATAAACCCACATTTGTCTTGTTATTGATTGAATGACTGGAGAGAGTCATTCTAATACATATGCCCGACATTCATGATGCCGTTTCGGAACCAGGGCTTGAAGGTATTGTTATTAAATGCTGGAGGTAACGCGGGGTTGCCTAGCGATATGGCTTTCTTCCATTTCATGAATATATATGAATATATGTAAATTTACAATCATTGGATTGGTCTGTTTTCTTCTTCTTCTTTTAACCCCAGTAGTGAATATATTTTAAATCATACCGTAGTACATTTATAAGTTTAATACTGCTCCAAGTCCAGTAATAGTCTTCTGTCTGTTGTTTAAGTGAAGCCAAGTCCAGTAATAGTCTTCTGTCTGTTGTTTAAGTGAAGCCAAGTCCAGTAATAGTCTTCTGTCTGTTGTTTAAGTGAAGCCAAGTCCAGTAATAGTCTTCTGTCTGTTGTTGTTTAAGTGAAGCCAAGTCCAGTAATAGTCTTCTGTCTGTTGTTCAAGTGAAGCCAAGTCCAGTAATAGTCTTCTGTCTGTTGTTTAAGTGAAGCCAAGTACAGTAATACATCTTCACAAGTGGTAGACAAACATCTCCTGCTAAATAGAGGGAGGTGTACAACATTACATTTGACTCAGTCTTTACAATTACAAATGAAGTTGGGAGTAGGACTTTTATTAAAATAAGTTGGGTGGAGTTGAAACTGGTACGGCTGGAATGAATACGGCAACCTTGGTATAATATCCATTTAGATTTGTATTACAGAGTAATAGAGTTCTCTAACGTAGAAATAGGGAGAGTTCTCTAACGTAGAAATAGGGAGAGTTATCTAACGTAGAAATAGGGAGAGTTCTCTAACGTAGAAATAGGGAGAGTTCTCTAACGTAGAAATAGGGAGAGTTATCTAACGTAGAAATAGGGAGAGTTCTCTAACGTAGAAATAGGGAGAGTTCTCTAACGTAGAAATGGGGAGAGTTCTCTATCTAACGTAGAAATAGGGAGAGTTCTCTAACGTAGAAATAGGGAGAGTTCTCTAACGTAGAAATAGGGAGAGTTCTCTAACGTAGAAATAGGGAGAGTTCTCTAACGTAGAAATAGGGAGAGTTCTCTAACGTAGAAATAGGGAGAGTTCTCTAACGTAGAAATGGGGAGAGTTTTCTATCTAACATAGAAATAGGGAGAGTTCTATATCTAACATAGAAATAGGGAGAGTTCTCTAATGTAGAAATGGGGAGAGTTCTCTATCTAACATAGAAATAGGGAGAGTTCTCTATCTAACATAGAAATAGGGAGAGTTATCTAACGTAGAAATAGGGAGAGTTCTCTAACGTAGAAATGGGGAGAGTTTTCTATCTAACATAGAAATAGGGAGAGTTCTATATCTAACATAGAAATAGGGAGAGTTCTCTAATGTAGAAATGGGGAGAGTTCTCTATCTAACATAGAAATAGGGAGAGTTATCTAACGTAGAAATAGGGAGAGTTCTCTAACATAGAAATAGGGAGAGTTCTCTAACGTAGAAATAGGGAGAGTTCTCTAACGTAGAAATAGGGAGAGTTCTCTAACGTAGAAATAGGGAGAGTTCTCTAACGTAGAAATAGGGAGAGTTCTCTAACGTAGAAATAGGGAGAGTTCTCTAACGTAGAAATAGGGAGAGTTCTCTAACGTAGAAATAGGGGGAGTTCTCTAACATAGAAATAGGGAGAGTTCTCTAACGTAGAAATAGGGAGAGTTCTCTAACATAGAAATAGGGAGAGTTCTCTAACGTAGAAATAGGGAGAGTTCTCTAACGTAGAAATAGGGAGAGTTCTCTAACGTAGAAATAGGGAGAGTTCTCTAACGTAGAAATAGGGAGAGTTCTCTGAATATAGGGAGAGTTCTCTAACATAGAAATAGGGGGAGTTCTCTAATGTTGAAATAGGGGGAGTTCTCTATCTAACATAGAAATAGGGAGAGTTATCTAACGTAGAAATAGGGAGAGTTTTCTAACATAGAAATAGGGAGAGTTCTCTAACATAGAAATAGGGAGAGTTCTCCAACATAGAAATAGGGGGAGTTCTCTATCTAACATAGAAATAGGGAGAGTTTTCTAACATAGAAATAGGGAGAGTTCTCTAACATAGAAATAGGGGGAGTTCTCTATCTAACATAGAAATAGGGAGAGTTATCTAACGTAGAAATAGGGAGAGTTCTCTAATGTAGAAATAGGGAGAGTTCTCTATCTAACATAGAAATAGGGAGAGTTATCTAACGTAGAAATAGGGAGAGTTCTCTAACATAGAAATAGGGAGAGTTCTCTAATGTAGAAATAGGGAGAGTTCTCTATCTAACATAGAAATAGGGAGAGTTATCTAACGTAGAAATAGGGAGAGTTCTCTAACATAGAAATAGGGAGAGTTCTCTAACGTAGAAATAGGGAGAGTTCTCTAACGTAGAAATAGGGAGTTATCTAACGTAGAAATAGGGAGAGTTCTCTAACATAGAAATAGGGAGAGTTCTCTAACGTAGAAATAGGGAGAGTTCTCTAACGTAGAAATAGGGAGAGTTCTCTAACGTAGAAATAGGGAGAGTTCTCTAACGTAGAAATAAGGAGAGTTCTCTAACGTAGAAATAGGGAGAGTTCTCTGAATATAGGGAGAGTTCTCTAACGTAGAAATAGGGAGAGTTTTCTAACATAGAAATAGGGAGAGTTCTCTAACATAGAAATAGGGGGAGTTCTCTATCTAACATAGAAATAGGGAGAGTTCTCTAACATAGAAATAGGGGGAGTTCTCTAACATAGAAATAGGGGGAGTTCTCTATCTAACATAGAAATAGGGAGAGTTTTCTAACATAGAAATGGGGAGAGTTCTCTAACATAGAAATAGGGGGAGTTCTCTATCTAACATAGAAATAGGGAGAGTTTTCTAACATAGAAATAGGGGGAGTTCTCTAACATAGAAATAGGGGGAGTTCTCTATCTAACATAGAAATAGGGAGAGTTCTCTAACATAGAAATGGGGAGAGTTCTCTAACATAGAAATAGGGGGAGTTCTCTATCTAACATAGAAATAGGGAGAGTTCTCTAACATAGAAATGGGGAGAGTTCTCTAACATAGAAATAGGGGGAGTTCTCTATCTAACATAGAAATAGGGAGAGTTTTCTAACATAGAAATGGGGAGAGTTCTCTAACATAGAAATAGGGGGAGTTCTCTATCTAACATAGAAATAGGGAGAGTTTTCTAACATAGAAATAGGGAGAGTTCTCTAACATAGAAATAGGGGGAGTTCTCTAACATAGAAATAGGGGGAGTTCTCTATCTAACATAGAAATAGGGAGAGTTCTCTAACATAGAAATGGGGAGAGTTCTCTAACATAGAAATAGGGAGAGTTCTCTATCTAACATAGAAATAGGGGGAGTTCTCTAACATAGAAATAGGGGGAGTTCTCTAACGTAGAAATAGGGAGAGTTCTCTAACGTAGAAATAGGGAGAGTTCTCTAACGTAGAAATAGGGAGAGTTCTCTAACGTAGAAATAGGGAGAGTTCTCTAACGTAGAAATAGGGAGAGTTCTCTAACGTAGAAATAGGGAGAGTTATCTAACGTAGAAATAGGGAGAGTTCTCTAACGTAGAAATGGGGAGAGTTCTCTATCTAACATAGAAATAGGGAGAGTTATCTAACGTAGAAATAGGGAGAGTTCTCTAACGTAGAAATAGGGAGAGTTCTCTAACGTAGAAATAGGGAGAGTTCTCTAACGTAGAAATAGGGAGAGTTCTCTAACGTAGAAATAGGGAGAGTTCTCTAACGTAGAAATGGGGAGAGTTTTCTATCTAACATAGAAATAGGGAGAGTTCTATATCTAACATAGAAATAGGGAGAGTTCTCTAATGTAGAAATGGGGAGAGTTCTCTATCTAACATAGAAATAGGGAGAGTTCTCTATCTAACATAGAAATAGGGAGAGTTATCTAACGTAGAAATAGGGAGAGTTCTCTAACGTAGAAATGGGGAGAGTTTTCTATCTAACATAGAAATAGGGAGAGTTCTATATCTAACATAGAAATAGGGAGAGTTCTCTAATGTAGAAATGGGGAGAGTTCTCTATCTAACATAGAAATAGGGAGAGTTATCTAACGTAGAAATAGGGAGAGTTCTCTATCTAACATAGAAATAGGGAGAGTTATCTAACGTAGAAATAGGGAGAGTTCTCTAACATAGAAATAGGGAGAGTTCTCTAACGTAGAAATAGGGAGAGTTCTCTAACGTAGAAATAGGGAGAGTTCTCTAACGTAGAAATAGGGAGAGTTCTCTAACGTAGAAATAGGGAGAGTTCTCTAACGTAGAAATAGGGAGAGTTCTCTAACGTAGAAATAGGGAGAGTTCTCTAACGTAGAAATAGGGGGAGTTCTCTAACATAGAAATAGGGAGAGTTCTCTAACGTAGAAATAGGGAGAGTTCTCTAACATAGAAATAGGGAGAGTTCTCTAACGTAGAAATAGGGAGAGTTCTCTAACGTAGAAATAGGGAGAGTTCTCTAACGTAGAAATAGGGAGAGTTCTCTAACGTAGAAATAGGGAGAGTTCTCTGAATATAGGGAGAGTTCTCTAACATAGAAATAGGGGGAGTTCTCTAATGTTGAAATAGGGGGAGTTCTCTATCTAACATAGAAATAGGGAGAGTTATCTAACGTAGAAATAGGGAGAGTTTTCTAACATAGAAATAGGGAGAGTTCTCTAACATAGAAATGGGGAGAGTTCTCCAACATAGAAATAGGGGGAGTTCTCTATCTAACATAGAAATAGGGAGAGTTTTCTAACATAGAAATAGGGAGAGTTCTCTAACATAGAAATAGGGGGAGTTCTCTATCTAACATAGAAATAAGGAGAGTTATCTAACGTAGAAATAGGGAGAGTTCTCTAATGTAGAAATAGGGAGAGTTCTCTATCTAACATAGAAATAGGGAGAGTTATCTAACGTAGAAATAGGGAGAGTTCTCTAACATAGAAATAGGGAGAGTTCTCTAATGTAGAAATAGGGAGAGTTCTCTATCTAACATAGAAATAGGGAGAGTTATCTAACGTAGAAATAGGGAGAGTTCTCTAACATAGAAATAGGGAGAGTTCTCTAACGTAGAAATAGGGAGAGTTCTCTAACGTAGAAATAGGGAGTTATCTAACGTAGAAATAGGGAGAGTTCTCTAACATAGAAATAGGGAGAGTTCTCTAACGTAGAAATAGGGAGAGTTCTCTAACGTAGAAATAGGGAGAGTTCTCTAACGTAGAAATAGGGAGAGTTCTCTAACGTAGAAATAAGGAGAGTTCTCTAACGTAGAAATAGGGAGAGTTCTCTGAATATAGGGAGAGTTCTCTAACGTAGAAATAGGGAGAGTTTTCTAACATAGAAATAGGGAGAGTTCTCTAACATAGAAATAGGGGGAGTTCTCTATCTAACATAGAAATAGGGAGAGTTCTCTAACATAGAAATAGGGGGAGTTCTCTAACATAGAAATAGGGGGAGTTCTCTATCTAACATAGAAATAGGGAGAGTTTTCTAACATAGAAATGGGGAGAGTTCTCTAACATAGAAATAGGGGGAGTTCTCTATCTAACATAGAAATAGGGAGAGTTTTCTAACATAGAAATAGGGGGAGTTCTCTAACATAGAAATAGGGGGAGTTCTCTATCTAACATAGAAATAGGGAGAGTTCTCTAACATAGAAATGGGGAGAGTTCTCTAACATAGAAATAGGGGGAGTTCTCTATCTAACATAGAAATAGGGAGAGTTCTCTAACATAGAAATGGGGAGAGTTCTCTAACATAGAAATAGGGGGAGTTCTCTATCTAACATAGAAATAGGGAGAGTTTTCTAACATAGAAATGGGGAGAGTTCTCTAACATAGAAATAGGGGGAGTTCTCTATCTAACATAGAAATAGGGAGAGTTTTCTAACATAGAAATAGGGAGAGTTCTCTAACATAGAAATAGGGGGAGTTCTCTAACATAGAAATAGGGGGAGTTCTC
This sequence comes from Oncorhynchus mykiss, assembly GCF_057628025.1. Classification (NCBI taxonomy): domain Eukaryota; kingdom Metazoa; phylum Chordata; class Actinopteri; order Salmoniformes; family Salmonidae; genus Oncorhynchus; species Oncorhynchus mykiss. The sequence continues at coordinate 93,911,386 of NC_143025.1, forward strand.
TATCTAACATAGAAATAGGGAGAGTTCTCTAACATAGAAATGGGGAGAGTTCTCTAACATAGAAATAGGGGGAGTTCTCTATCTAACATAGAAATAGGGAGAGTTCTCTAACATAGAAATAGGGAGAGTTCTCTAACATAGAAATGGGGAGAGTTCTCTAACATAGAAATAGGGAGAGTTCTCTATCTAACATAGAAATAGGGGGAGTTCTCTAACATAGAAATAGGGGGAGTTCTCTAACGTAGAAATAGGGAGAGTTCTCTATCTAACATAGAAATAGGGGGAGTTCTCTAACATAGAAATAGGGGGAGTTCTCTATCTAACATATAAATAGGGATAGTTTTCTAACATAGAAATAGGGAGAGTTCTCTAACATAGAAATAGGGGGAGTTATCTAACATAGAAATAGGGAGAGTTCTCTAACATAGAAATAGGGAGAGTTATCTAACATAGAAATAGGGAGAGTTTTCTAACATAGAAATAGGGAGAGTTCTCTAACATAGAAATAGGGAGAGTTATCTAACGTAGAAATAGGGAGAGTTCTCTAACATAGAAATAGGGAGAGTTCTCTAATGTAGAAATAGGGAGAGTTCTCTATCTAACATAGAAATAGGGAGAGTTATCTAACGTAGAAATAGGGAGAGTTCTCTAACATAGAAATAGGGAGAGTTCTCTAACGTAGAAATAGGGAGAGTTCTCTAACGTAGAAATAGGGAGAGTTCTCTAACGTAGAAATAGGGAGAGTTTTCTAACATAGAAATAGGGGGAGTTCTCTATCTAACATAGAAATAGGGAGAGTTCTCTAACATAGAAATAGGGGGAGTTCTCTATCTAACATAGAAATAGGGAGAGTTCTCTAACATAGAAATAGGGGGAGTTCTCTATCTAACATAGAAATAGGGAGAGTTCTCTAACATAGAAATAGGGAGAGTTCTCTAACATAGAAATAGGGGGAGTTCTCTATCTAACATAGAAATAGGGAGAGTTCTCTAACATAGAAATAGGGAGAGTTTTCTAACATAGAAATAGGGAGAGTTCTCTAACGTAGAAATAGGGAGAGTTTTCTAACATAGAAATAGGGAGAGTTCTCTAACATAGAAATAGGGGGAGTTCTCTATCTAACATAGAAATAGGGAGAGTTCTCTAACATAGAAATAGGGGGAGTTCTCTATCTAACATAGAAATAGGGAGAGTTCTCTAACATAGAAATAGGGAGAGTTATCTAACGTAGAAATAGGGAGAGTTCTCTAACGTAGAAATAGGGAGAGTTCTCTATCTAACATAGAAATAGGGAGAGTTCTCTAACATAGAAATAGGGAGAGTTCTCTAACATAGAAATAGGGGGAGTTCTCTATCTAACATAGAAATGGGGAGAGTTCTCTATCTAACATAGAAATAGGGAGAGATCTCTAACAGAAATGGGGAGAGTTTTCTATCTAACATAGAAATGGGGAGAGTTCTCTATCTAATATAGAAATAGGGAGAGTTCTCTAACAGAAGTAGGGAGTGTTCTCTATCTAACATAGAAATAGGTTGAGTTCTTGAACGTAGAAATGGGGAGAGTTTTCTATGTAACATAGAAATGGGGAGAGTTCTCTATCTAACATGGAAATGGGGAGAGTTCTCAAACATAGGGAGAGTTCTCTAACATAGAAATGGTGAGAGTTCTCAATCTAACGTAGAAATGGGGAGAGTTCTCTAATGTAGAAATGGGGAGAGTTCTCTATCTAACATAGAAATAGGGAGAGTTCTCTAATGTAGAAATGGGGAGAGTTCTCTATGTCTGAACATCAGAATCAATCTTATCTATTAACGGAGAGTAGTTGATTTTATATGCCTCCTCCATGCTGTCGGTGCGCCCAGGGGATTTCATGTGTGTCTTCATGTGTGTCTTCATGTGTGCCATTTCCACTGAAATCTACTTTCCAAGCTTGAGAAGTCATAATTAGAAATGGGCATTATTTTAATCCTAGTAAAGTGCCATGTGTCCAACAGTTGCAAAAGAAACGACAGAGAATGTTCTGGTTCAGATAAATACAGTGAAATGTCATCTGCATACAATGACATCACATGTTGATCTCCACCAATCTCTATGCCCCTGGAGATGACATCACATGTTGATCTCCACCAATCTCTATGCCCCTGGAGATGACATCACATGTTGATCTCCACCAATCGCTATGCCCCTGGAGAAAACCACGAGTTGTATTTATTGATGCTAAAGAAAAATAGACAAAGGTCATCCCTGTCTGGTTCCTTCTTGATAACTGAAATATTACAGAGATCTGTCCATTTGTTCATTTAGCTGCTTTAGGGGATTTATACAATAGCTCAATCCAGGAAATAAATACTGGACCAAAACTAAACTTTAAAAAATTAAATAATAATTAAACAGCCACCAAATATGCCCATTCCTATTCTATTGATACTGTCCCTTCCGGAACGTTCCATTTCCTGGTATGATGATCCGAGGAGGTGGCCTGAAGACACACTATTCCATATGAAACCTGTAGGCTCTGATTGAATCAACGTTTGGATTACACAGAATCCGCATGACATTGAATCCCTTATATTTTAAGTAGGGTGAGATTGTAGTCAGACTTACTGAATGGGGAAGTTCATATTTCTCTAGCGCTGCTGTGAGGGTAAGTAACATAGGATTTAGTCATTTGGGATGGAAGTGTGTAGAAAAGTCCTCTGGGAATCCATCATTACCAGTAGATTTCACATTTTGCAGATCACCAGCTCACCTCGGGAATCGTTCCTCTGATTCACTTCTAATTGGCCTTATTAAGGAAATTGTCTATCTTTCTTTGAACTTTTGTTTTTCGGGTTTGATACAGTTTGGGATAAAAATGTTTTATAAAGACTTGAGTTAATTTCAGAAGAATCCATTGTTATGCTCCCATCTGGGGTCCATTGTTATGTGCCCATCTGGGGTCCATTGTTATTCTACCATCTGGGGTCCATTGTTAAGGTCCCATCTGGGGTCCATTGTTATTCCACCATCTGGAGTCCATTGTTATGCTCCCATCTGGGGTCCATTGTTATGCTCCCATCTGGGGTCCATTGTTATTCTAACATCTGGGGTCAATTGTTATTCTACTATCTGGGGTCCATTGTTATTCTACCATCTGGGGTCCAGTGTTATTCTACCATCTGGGGTCCATTGTTATTCCACCATCTGGGGTCCATTGTTATTCTATCATCTGGGGTCCATTGTTATTCCACCATCTGGGGTCCATTGTTATGCTCCCATCTGGGGTCCATTGTTATTCCACCATCTGGAGTCCATTGTTATGCTCCCATCTGGGGTCCATTGTTATGCCCCCATCTGGGGTCCATTGTTATGCTCCCATCTGGGGTCCATTGTTATGCTCCCATCTGGGGTCCATTGTTATGCTCGAATCTGGGGTCCATTGATATTCTACCATCTGAGGTCCATTGTTATGCTCCCATCTGGGGTCCATTGGTATGCTCCCATCTGGGGTCCATTGTTATGCCCCCATCTGGGGTCCATTGTTATGTCCCATCTGGGGTCCATTGTTATGCTCCCATCTGGGGTCCATTGTTATGCTCCCATCTGGGGTCCATTGTTATGCCCCCATCTGGGGT